>NC_092179.1:9942874-10077874 GCF_045791955.1 Oncorhynchus clarkii lewisi | reverse complement strand
TTTATGGAGCACAATACTGATGCATGCAGTCTGTATTGTCTATCAGCACATAAATAAAACCATCCCTGGGTGCAGCCGTAGCTTAGTTCTTCGCCACAGCTAATGAGGGATAGTTTATTTTAGTTGGTGGAGTTTGGAGTCCCCCCCCCCCCCTCCTCTCTCTCCATCCCTCCCTCCTCCCCAACAGCCTCCCTCTGTGGTAGTGTCCTCTACACTGAAGAGGTCACAGTGAAGTCACCAGGGGCTCTCAAAGTCCCTCTTATGGAAGGAGATAGTTGGGAACACTGGCCGGATCTCAGAGAATTACCCTGGAAGTGAACCCAAGCATGTTTGGGACTGACTGCGGCCCAGATACTGAATGGCAAACATGGACAGGACTGTAAAGTATTGTACGGCGAGCTAACTTGGCTATTCTCTACCACACACACACACACAGTCAGGCATATTTACCACCAGTCTGTCCCCCTGGCCAGATGTGTTGTATAACTGGTGTGATTTAACAAGAAAACACACACACACACATACACCACCATCCAACAACTGTTTCCAGTATCAGCCCCTGTCCTCTCTCTCTCTTCTCTCTCTACTTCCATTACAGGAGAGTTATTCCCCAACAGTGGGCTACATTCATCTGAGAATGCTGCTGTGGGGCGAGGAATTTGGACGTGACCACAAAGGCTTCATTATTCTGCTGCTGTGTGTTTGGAGATACAAGAGGTGAGGCAGGAGTAGAGAGTTAGGCAAGGAGAGTTGAGGGAGGAGAGGTAGGAGAGGATAGGTAGGAGAGGAGAGGTATGAGAGGTAGGATGGTTGAGGGAGGAGAGGAGCGGTAGGAGAGTTGAGGGAGGAGAGGTTGGAGAGGAGAGGGAGGAGAGTTGAGGGAGGAGAGGTAGGAGAGTTGAGGGAGGAGAGGTAGAGGGAGGAGAGGTAGAGGGAGGAGAGTTGAGGGAGGAGATGGTTGGAGAGGAGAGGTATGAGAGTTGAGGGAGGAGAGGAAAGGTAGGAGAGGAGTAGTAGGAGAATTGAGGGAGGAGAGGAGAGGGAGAAGAATTGAGGGAGGAGAGGTAGGAGAGTTGAGGGAGGGGAGGAGAGGGAGGATGGTTGAGGGAGGAGAGGAAAGGTAGGAGAGGAGTAGTAGGAGAGTTGAGGGAGGAGAGGAGAGGGAGAAGAGTTGAGGGAGGAGAGGTAGGAGAGTTGAGGGAGGAGAGGGAGGAGAGGTAGACATAAAATCAAATCAAATCAAATCAAATCAAATTTTATTTGTCACATACACATGGTTAGCAGATGTTAATGCGAGTGTAGCGAAATGCTTGTGCTTCTAGTTCCGACAATGCAGTAATAACCAACAAGTAATCTAACTAACAATTCCAAAACTACTGTCTTGTACACAGTGTGAGGGGATAAAGAATATGTACATAAGGATATATGAATGAGTGATGGTACAGAGCAGCATAGGCAGATACAGTAGATGGTATCGAGTACAGTATATACATATGAGATGAGTATGTAAACAAAGTGGCATAGTTAAAGTGGCTAGTGATACATGTATTACATAAGGATACAGTCGATGATATAGAGTACAGTATATACGTATGCATATGAGATGAATAATGTAGGGTAAGTAACATTATATAAGGTAGCATTGTTTAAAGTGGCTAGTGATATATTTACATCATTTCCCATCAATTCCCATTATTAAAGTGGCTGGAGTTGAGTCAGTGTCAGTGTGTTGGCAGCAGCCACTCAATGTTAGTGGTGGCTGTTTAACAGTCTGATAGCCTTGAGATAGAAGCTGTTTTTCAGTCTCTCGGTCCCAGCTTTGATGCACCTGTACTGACCTCGCCTTCTGGATGATAGCGGGGTGAACAGGCAGTGGCTCGGGTGGTTGATGTCCTTGATGATCTTTATGGCCTTCCTGTGACATCGGGTGGTGTAGGTGTCCTGGAGTGCAGGTAGTTTGCCCCCGGTGATGCGTTGTGCAGACCTCACTACCCTCTGGAGAGCCTTACGGTTGAGGGCGGAGCAGTTGCCGTACCAGGCGGTGATACATCCCGCCAGGATGCTCTCGATTGTGCATCTGTAGAAGTTTGTGAGTGCTTTTGGTGACAAGCCGAATTTCTTCAGCCTCCTGAGGTTGAAGAGGCGCTGCTGCGCCTTCTTCACAATGCTGTCTGTGTGAGTGGACCAATTCAGTTTGTCTAGGAGAGTTGATGGAGGAGGGGGAGGAGAGGTAGAGGGAGGAGAGGTAGGAAAGGTAGAGGGAGGAGAGTTGAGGGAGGAGAGGTTGGAGAGGAGAGGTAGGAGAGTTGAGGGAGGAGAGGTTGGAGAGGAGAGGGAAGAGAGTTGAGGGAGGAGAGGTAGGAGAGTTGAGGGAGGAGAGGAGAGGGAGGAGAGTTAGAGGGAGAGGTTGGAGAGGAGAGTTGAGGGAGGAGAGATAGGAGAGTTGAGGGAGGAGAGGTAGGAGAGTTGAGGGAGGAGTGGAAGGAGAGGTGAGGGAGGAGAGTTGAGGGAGGAGAGGAGAGGTAGGAGAGTTGAGGGAGGAGAGGTTGGAGAGGAGAGGGAGGAGAGTTGAAGGAGGAGAGGTTGGAGAGGAGAGGGAGGAGAGTTAAGGGAGGAGAGGTAGGAGAGTTGAGGGAGGAGAGGAGAGGGAGGGGAGGTAGGGGAGTTGAGGGAGGAGAGGATGGAGAGTTGAGGGAGGAGATGTAGGAGAGGAAAGGCAGGAGAGGCAGGACAGTTGAGGGAGGAGAGGAAAAGTAGGAGAGGTAGGAAAGGCTTGAGAGGAGAGGTAGGAAAGTTGAGGGAGGAGGAGGAGAGGATAGGTAGGAGAGTTGAGGGAGGAGAGGATAGGTAGGAGAGTTGAGGGAGGAGAGGAAAGGAAAGGTAGGAGAGGAGAGGTCGGTGAGTTGAGGGAGGAGAGGTAGGAAAGGAGATGAGAGGTAGGAAAGGAGAGGAGAGGTAGGAAAGGAGAGGTAGGGGAGGCATGAGAGGAGAGGAAGGAGAGTTGAGGGAGGAGAGGAGAGGCATGAAAGGAGACGCAGGAGAGTTTAGGGAGGAGGGTTGAGGGAGGAGAGTTGAGGGAGGAGAGTTGAGGGAGGAGAGTTGAGAGAGGAGAGTTGAGGTAGAAGAGGCATGGGAGGAGAGGTATGAGAGTAAAGGCATGAGAGGAGAGGCATTAGAGGAGAGGTATGAGAGGAGAGGTATGAGAAGCATGAGAGGAGAGGCATGAGAAGAGAGGCATGAGAAGAGAGGCATGAGAGGAGAGGTATGAGAGGAAAGGCATGAGAGGAGAGGTATGAGAGGAGAGGTATGAGAGGAAAGGCATGAGAGGAGAGGGAGGAGAAGAGAGGGAGGAGAGTTGAGGGAGGAGAGTTGAGGGAGGAGAGGAGAGGGAGGAGAGGGAGGAGAGTTGAGGGAGGAGAGAGTTGAGGGAGAAGAGGTAGAAGAGAAAAGGCATGATCAGGTCTTAGGGATCATGTCAGCTGGTCGGTCTTGTTACACACCCAGTCAGACCTCCAGATAGGGGATAAAATGGTGCCGCATGTCAGATGGACTGATGGAGGTAGGAGAGTTGAGGCATGAGAGGAGAGGGAGGAGAGTTGAGGCATGAGAGGAGAGGTAGGAGAGTTGAGGCATGAGAGGAGAGGGAGGAGAGTTGAGGCATGAGAGGAGAGGGAGGAGAGGCATGAGAGGAGAGGTAGGAGAGGTAGGAGAGTTGAGGCATGAGAGGAGAGGGAGGAAAGTTGAGGCATGAGAGGAGAGGGAGGAGAGTTGAGGCATGAGAGGAGAGGTAGGAGAGTTGAGGCATGAGAGGAGAGGGAGGAGAGGCATGAGAGGAGAGGGAGGAGAGGTAGGATAGTTGAGGCATGAGAGGAGAGGGAGGAGAGTTGAGGCATGAGAGGAGAGGTAGGAGAGTTGAGGCATGAGAGGAGAGGGAGGAGAGGCATGAGAGGAGAGGGAGGAGAGGTAGGAGATTTGAGGCATGAGAGGAGAGGGAGGCGAGGGAGGAGAGTTGAGGGAGGAGAGGTAGGAGAGTTGAGGGAGGAGAATTGAGGCATGAGAGGAGAGGGAGGAGAGGCATGAGAGGAGAGGGAGGAGAGTTGAGGGAGGAGACGTAGGAGAGTTGAGGGAGGAGACGTAGGAGAGTTGAGGGAGGGGAGGTAGGAGAGTTGAGGGAGGAGAGTTAGGAGAGTTGAGGGAGGAGAGAAAGGAGAGGAAAGGTAGGCGAGTTGAGGGAGGAGAGGTAGGAGAGGAGAGGCATGAGAGGAGAGATAGGAGAGTTGAGGTAGGAGTGTTGAGGCAGGTGAGTTGAGGGAGGAGAGACATGAGAGGAAAGGCATGAGAGGAAGGAGAGGAGAGGGGGGAGAGTTGAGGGAGGAGAGTTGAATGGAGGAGAATTGAGAGAGGAAAGGCATGAGAGGAGAGGGAGGAGAGTCGAGGGAGGAGAGTTGAGGGAGGAGAGTTGAGGGAGGAGAGGGAAGAGAGTTGAGGGAGGAGAGGTAGAAGAGAAAAGGCATGATCAGGTCTCAGGGATCATGTCAGCTGGTCGGTATTGTTACACACCCAGTCAGACCTCCAGATAGGGGATAAAATGGTGCCGCATGTCAGACGGACTGTGTGTGTGTGTCAAATCAAATCAAATCAAATCCAATTTTATTTGTCACATACACATGGTTAGCAGATGTTAATGCGAGTGTAGCGAAATGCTTGTGCTTCTAGTTCCGACAATGCAGTAATAACCAACGAGTAATCTAGCTAACATTTCCAAAACTACTACCTTATACACACAAGTGTAAAGGGATAAAGAATATGTACATAAAGATATATGAATGAGTGATGGTACAGATCGGCATAGGCAAGATGCAGTAGATGATATAGAGTACAGTATAGTCATATGAGATGAGTAATGTAGGGTATGTAAACATTATATTAAGTAGCATTGTTTAAAGTGGCTAGTGATATATTTTACATCAATCCCCATCAATTCCCATTATTAAAGTGGCGGGAGTTGAGTCAGTGTGTTGGCAGCAGCCACTCAATGTTAGTGGTGGCTGTTTAACAGTCTGATGGCCTTGAGATAGAAGCTGTTTTTCAGTGATACAGCCCGACAGGATGCTCTCGATTGTGCATCTGTAGAAGTCTGTGAGTGCTTTTGGTGACAAGCCGAATTTCTTCAGCCTCCTGAGGTTGAAGAGGCGCTGCCGCGCCTTCTTCACGATGCTATCTGTGTGGATGGACCAATTCAGTTTGTCTGTGATGTGTACGCCGAGGAACTTAAAACTTACTACCCTCTCCACTACTGTTCCTTTGATGTGGATCATCTCCATAGTTTTGTTGACATTGAGTGTGAGGTTATTTTCCTGACACCACACTCCGGGGGCCCTCACCTCCTCCCTGTAGGCCGTCTCGTCGTTGTTGGTAATCAAGCCTACCACTGTTGTGTCGTCCACAAACTTGATGATTGAGTTGGAGGCGTGCGTGGCCACACAGTCGTGGGTGAACAGGGAGTACAGGAGAGGGCTCAGAACGCACCCTTGTGGGGCCCCAGTGTTGAGGATCAGCGGGGTGGAGATGTTGTTACCTACCCTCACCACCTGGGGGCGGCCCGTCAGGAAGTCCAGTACCCTTGTTGCACAGGGCGGGGTCGAGACCCAGGGTCTCGAGCTTGATGACGAGTTTGGAGGGTACTATGGTGTTAAATGCTGAGCTGTAGTCGATGAACAGCATTCTCACATAGGTATTCCTCTTGTCCAGATGGGTTAGGGCAGTGTGCAGTGTGGTTGAGATTGCATCGTCTGTGGACCTATTTGGGAGGTAAGCAAATTGGAGTGGGTCTAGGGTGTCAGGTAGGGTGGAGGTGATATGGTCCTTGACTAGTCTCTCAAAGCACTTCATGATGACGGAAGTGAGTGCTACGGGGCGGTAGTCGTTTAGCTCAGTTACTTTAGCTTTCTTGGGAACAGGAACAATGGTGGCCCTCTTGAAGCATGTGGGAACAGCAGACTGGGATAGGGATAGATTGAATATGTCCGTAAACACACCAGCCAGCTGGTCTGCGCATGCTCTGAGGGCGCGGCTGGGGATGCCGTCTGGGCCTGCAGCCTTGCGAGGGTTAACACGTTAAAACGTTTTACTCACCTCGGCTGCAGTGAAGGAGAGTCCGCATGTTTTGGTTGCGGGCCGTGTCAGTGGCACTGTACTGACATACTGAGACTGCCATATTGACATACTGAGACACTCATACTGAGACTGTCATACTGAGACTGCCATACTGAGACTGTCATACTGACATACTGAGACTGTCATACTGAGGCTGCCATACTGACATACTGAGACTGTCATACTGGTCTGTCATACTGACATACTGAGACTGTCATACTGAGACTGCCATACTGACATACCGAGACTGTCATACTGAGACTGCCATACTGAGCCTGTCATACTGAGCCTGTCATACTGAGACTGCCATACTGAGGCTGCCATACTGAGGCTGCCATGCGGAGGCTGCCATTCCGAGGCTGTCATACCGAGAATGCCATGCTGAGACTGCCATACTGCCATACTGAGACTGTCATACTGAGACTGTCATACTGAGACTGCCATACTGAGACTGACATACTGACATACTGACACTGTCATATTGAGACTGCCATACTGAGGCTGCCATACTGAGACTGCCATACTGACATACTGAGGCTGTCATACTGAGACTGTCATACAGAGACTGTAATACTGAGCTGCCATACTGAGGCTGTCATACTGAGGCTGCCATACTGAGGCTGCCATACTGCCATACTGAGACTGTCATACCGAGACTGCCATACTGAGCCTGTCATACTGAGGCTGACATACTTACACACTGAGGCTGTCATAATGAGACTGTCATACTGAGGCTGTCATAGTGAGACTGTCATACTGAGACTGCCATACTGAGACTGCCATACTGACATACTGAGACTGTCATACTGAGACTGCCACACTGACATACTGAGACACTCATACTGAGACTGTCATACTGAGACTGCCATACTGACATACTGAGACACTCATACTGAGACTGCCATACTGAGGCTGCCATACTGAGACTGCCATACTGAGACTGTCATACTGAGTCTGTCATACTGACATACTGAGATTGTCATACTGAGGCTGCCATACCAAGGCTGCCATACTGAGGCTGCCATACTGACATACTGAGACTGTCATACTGAGACTGCCTACTGAGCCTGTCATACTGAGGATGCCATACTGAGACTGCCATACTGAGCCTGCCATACTGAGACTGCCATACTGAGACTGTCATACTGAGACTGCCATACTGAGACTGCCATACTGAGCCTGTCATACTGAGACTGAATGCTGAGACTGCCATACTGACATACTGAGACTGTCATACTGAGACTGTCATACTGAGACTGCCATACTGCCATACTGAGACTGTCATACAGAGACTGTCATACTGACATACTGAGACTGTCATACTGAGACTGCCATACTGCGACTGCCATACTGACATACTGAGACTGTCATACTGAGACTGCCATACTGAGGCTGCCATACTGAGACTGACATACTGACATACTGACACTGTCATACGGAGACTGTCATACAGAGACTGTAATACTGAGACTGTCATACTGAGACTGCCATACTGACATACTGAGACTGTCATACCGAGACTGCCATACTGAGCCTGTCATACTGAGACTGTCATACTGAGACTGCCATACTGAGACTGCCATACTGACATACTGAGACCGTCATACTGAGGCTGCCATACTGACATACTGAGACTGTCATACTGACATACTGAGACTGTCATACTGACATACTGCGACTGCCATACTGACATACTGAGACTGTCATACTGAGACTGCCATACTGAGGCTGCCATACTGAGACTGACATACTGACATACTGACACTGTCATACTGAGACTGTCATACAGAGACTGTAATACTGAGACTGTCATACTGAGACTGCCATACTGACATACTGAGACTGTCATACCGAGACTGCCATACTGAGACACTCATACTGAGACTGTCATACTGAGGCTGCCATACTGAGGCTGCCATACTGACATACTGAGACTGTCATACTGAGGCTGCCATACTGAGGCTGCCATACTGACATACTGAGACTGTCATACTGAGGCTGCCATACTGACATACTGAGACTGTCATACTGAGTCTGTCATACTGACATACTGAGACTGTCATACTGAGACTGTCATACTGAGACTGCCATACCGAGGCTGCCATACTGAGTCTGCCATACTGACATACTGAGACTGTCATACTGAGACTGTCATACTGAGACTGCCATACTGAGCCTATCATACTGAGCCTGTCATACTGAGGCTGCCATAATGAGGCTGTCATACTGAGACTGCCATACTGCCATACTGAGACTGTCATACTGAGGCTGCCATACTGAGACTGTCATACTGAGACTGCCATACTGAGACTGCCATACTGAGACTGTCATACTGAGACTGCCATACTGAGACTGCCATACTGAGACTGTCATACTGAGACTGCCATACTGAGACTGTCATACTGAGACTGTCATACTGAGACTGCCATACTGAGACTGCCATACTGAGGCTGCCATACTGAGGCTACCATGCGGAGGCTGCCATACCGAGGCTGTCATACCGAGACTGCTGTACTGAGCCTGTCATACTCAGCCTGTCAAACTGAGACTGCCATGCTGAGACTGCCATACTGCCATACTGAGACTGTCATACTGACATACTGAGCATGTCATACTGAGACTGTCATACTGAGACTGCTATACTGAGACTGCCATACTGACATACTGAGACTGTCATATTGAGACTTCCATACTGAGGGTGCCATACTGAGACTGCCATACTGACATACTGAGACTGTCATACTGAGACTGTCATACGGAGACTGTAATACTGAGCTACCATACTGAGACTGCCATACTGAGGCTGCCATACTGACATACTGAGACTGTCATACCGAGACTGCCATACTGAGCCTGTCATACTGAGGCTGCCATACTGACACACTGAGGCTGTCATAATGAGACTGTCATACTGAGGATGTCATACTGAGACTGTCATACTGAGACTGCCATACTGAGACTGCCATACTGAGACTGTCATACTGAGGCTGTCAGTTTAAGAGACAGTGTGTAGAGTCTACTGGACCTCTCAGAATGTGAAATATCTTGATTTGGCCTTTGATTGTATTGCAACACATGAGCCACCTCATTCTGTATCAATGTTGTCCCGTAACCTTCACAACAAAAAGGCCATCTAGAAAGATCAAGCCAGGCGGGCAACACACCAGGTGATGCCTTCTAACTCCAAAAAGTCCCTAAAACCTAACCCAGACCAGACCTTCAACACCATCATCAATTTGACTCCTTGATATTTCATCACGGGGTAAAACCCAGGTGGCTACAGCACTGAGTAGACAACAGACAAAACAAAATGCCTTACAATCGACTGAAGTTCTGTCAGGCGTTGTCAACATCACAAACCCCGCCCTCTGATAGTAAAACAAAACAATAAAACAGATTTAGCTTGTGATGCCGATAAGAGAACAATATATATACCTGCTAGCTTCCATATCATAAACCATGGAAATATAACACTGCCAGATTTATTTCACAGCCATATTGTAAACTCCACACAATCACACAGAGCATTAGAATTTAAAGCAAGCATGAAATGCAAACCCTTCAAGCAGATTAAATTCTACAATCAAGCAGGCCAAGTAAATGATGTGGCGACAGGGGGCCCACAGTAATTAGCATGCAGGCTAGTGTTAGTGCAATTATGGAAAACAGACGGTTGGATCACAAGGGCCAGGGACAGGAGGGAAAGGATCACTATTTCCATATTATTCCAGGGGACACCCGTGTGTGTGTGTGTGTGTGTGTGTGTGTGTGTGTGTGTGTGTGTGTGTGTGTGTGTGTGTGTGTGTGTGTGTGTGTGTGTGTGTGTGTGTGTGTGTGTGTGTGTGTGTGTGTGTGTGTGTGTGTGCGTGTGTGTGTGTGTGTGTACTAGGTGGCGGTCATGGAGGTGTCTATGTGTGTTTTTTGCATTCATTTGCATGTGGGCTTCATGGGGATTTTTAAAAAATTATATATATTTTTAAATGTAACCTTTATTTAACTAGGCAAGTCAGTTAAGAACACATTATTATTTACAATGACGGCCTGCAAGGTTGTCATTTCAAGGTTAATGGAAACTCAACTTTGTCTTTTGCGATTGAGCCGTGGTGCGAAGGCTGGTGAGCCAGCCAATCCATTCAGAAGAAAATAAATAGAAAAACGCAATGTTCCTCATAAAAACACTCGAGCTGCTTAGGGGAATCACAAAACATTTACGGGTAAACAACCCCAGAGCGGAAACACTTCTGGGAAAAATAAAAGACACACATTTGGGCAAATCTCTCAGGTGTAGCCGAGCCATCAAAGCCTCCATGACTGTGTGTATGTTAAACATGGCAGAAAGACCACCTGGAGACGGGAAATGATGCATGCCAGGGACTTGCATTTAGTCTCTTGATGTTTCCCAGCGGGGATAAATGTGAACGCCTCTAATTCAAAACAGGGACGGAGGCAATACCAACACAACACAAACACAACGGCAGTACACACCACGACAAGAAGAAGCCTACTGGGATACAGCCGAGGAAACAGCCTTGACTGTCAACTGGCTGCATGCCACACCAGAAGCGGCAGGTCCTTCTCTCATACAAAACAGGTATTTTGTCATTACACTACAGTAGCTCTATATGAAGCCTCATCCACTTGTACAGTGCTGACTAGGCCTGGGCGATACATTGTTGCAGAGAAAAGGCCCTACACATCTAACCTCGAACACGCCTACTGTAGGAAGCCACTCATTTACCAGCTCTCGTTATTAAAACGTACTCATCGATGGTAGAGCAACAGTGAGAGGGAAAAGCAGCCTGGACACCTTGGCATTCCGTCACAGGATAAAATATAGGAGAAGGAGGGGACTGAGTCAGTGGCTCTGTCTGCTTCGAAAAGCTCCCATCAGACACACACAAACATGACAAGATCATTGTTATGAACAGTGCTCATAGATACCCTGGCAGGGCCACAGAGAAGAGAGTGGTTAAAGCAAGAGTGACACCTTGGTATTCTGTCACAGGATCAAATAGAGAGAGATGTGACTGAGTCAGTGGCTCTTTGAAAATCTCCCATCAGCCACACACATACACGTGAGCATTGCAGACAAGCACACACGCAAACACACACACACACCGGGTCAGCTTAAGGTGCGTCACCTCGCCTTAACCTCTCCTGTTGTCTCCGTTCACAACAAAACAGCAGGCTCTCTGTGTGGAGAACAAACCCCGACATGTGCTTCTCTGTTAGGGTGGATGAGCAATGGTGTCTTGTGGAAGAGAAGATTTCAGAGAAGTGTAAAAAAAAGATGCAAACGCATCATAAATGTACACTCATGTACAGTGCACAAATAAAAACTATCTGGACCGCAATACATGACTGTTTTGAAAGCAATTTATTGTCAGATTAATGGATTTGCATATCTGCGTCAGATTTGCTAATTGTATCCTTTCACATGTATTGCTGGTTTGAGTAACACCTTGTGAATTTGCTCACTTACCAATATTCTGACAACTGAAATCACTGAATTACTGGGTTCAAAATCAAATCACCATATCAAATGCATGTACTGGCATGTACTGGTACATACGGCACCATATGAACATTATCGCCTATAGGCTTCCTGGAAACAGTCCAAGCAAGTCAAGCAGGTAAATGTTGGCTTTCTCTCGCATCTACTAATATTGTAAAGCAGAGGAAACTAGGCCTAATCAGGAGTATAGTCGTGGTATGGTGTGAGCATGTGTGTGTCCGCAAGTGTGTCTACGTGTGTATATCAAATCAAATCTGCCACATGCGTCAAACACAACAACTGTAGACCTTACAGTGAAATGCTTACAACAATGGAGTTAAGAAAATACAAAAAAAATAAGAGATAAGAAAAACAAATAATTAAAGAGCAGCAGTAAATAACAATAGGGGGCTATATACAGGGGGTACCGGTACAGAGTCAATGTGCAGGGGCACCGGTGTCCAGGTAATTGAGGTAATATGTCTTATGGCTTGGGGGTGGAAGTTGTTTAGAAGCCTTTTGGACCTAGACTTGGCACTCTGGTACCACTTGCCGTGCAGTAGCAGAGAGACAGACAGTCTATGACTAGGGTGAGTCTTTGACAATTTTTAGGTCCTTCCTCTGACACCGCCTGGTACGGCAGGAAGCTTGGCCAAGGAAGCTTGGCCAATGATGGCAATTTGCTTAAACTCCAGACTGTTATGAAGAGTGATCAGATGAATTGCAATTAATTGCAAAGTCCCTCTTTGCCATGCAAATGAACTGAATCCCCCCCAAACATTTTGTGGCCCTGCCACAAAAGGACAAGCTGACATCATGTCAGTGATTCTCTCATTAACACAGGTGTGAGTGTTGACGAGGACAAGGCTGGAGATCACTCTGTCATGCTGATTGAATTCGAATAACAGACTGGAAGCTTCAAAAGGAGGGTGGTGCTTGGAATCATTGTTCATCCTCTGTCAACCATGGTTACCTGCAAGGAAACACGTGCCGTCATCATTGCTTTGCACAAAAAGGGCTTCACAGGCAAGGATATTGCTGCCAGTAAGATTGCACCTAAATCAACCATTTATCGTATCTTCAAGAACTTCAAGGAGAGCAGTTCAAATGTTGTGAAGAATGCTTCAGGGTGCCCAAGAAAGTCCAGCAAGCACCAGGACCGTCTCCTAAAGTTGATTCAGCTGCGGGATCGGGGCACCACCAGTACAGAGCTTTCTCAGGAATAGCAGCAGGCAGGTGTGAGTGCATCTGCATGCACAGTGAGGCGAAGACTTTTGGAGGATGGCCTGGTGTCAAGAAGGGTAGCAAAGAAGCCACTTCTCTCCAGGAATAACATCAGAGACAGGCTGATATTCTGCAAAAGGTACAGGGATTGGACTGCTGAGGACTGGGGTAAAGTAATTTTCTCTGATGAATCCCCTTTCCGATTGTTTGGGGCATTTGGAAAAAAGCTTGTCCGGAGAAGACAAGGTGAGCGCTACCATCAGTCCTGTGTCATGCCAACTGCAAAACATCCTGAGACCATTCACTCCAAGCATTGATTATGCAATAATGGGCTGCCATCAGTCAGGATGTGGCCCAGAAGATAATTGAGAGCATGCCAGGGCAGATTGCAGATGTCTTGAAAAAGAAGGGTCAACAATGCAAATATTGACACTTTGCATCAACCTCATGAAATTGTCAATAAAAGCCTTTGACACTTATGAAATGCTTGTAATTATACTTCAGTATTCCAAAGTAACATCTGACAACAATATCTAAAGACACTGAAGCAGTGTCTACACTGCACAGCAGAAACTTTGTGGAAGTTAATATTTGTGTCATTCTCAAAACTTTTGGCCACGACTGTACAATACAAGACACAAATAAAGCAAAAAAAATAGCATGGTTGGGTAAGAGCCGATAAGACGGCAGCCATCCCCTCCGGCGTCGTCTTTATCACAATGTGTGTGTGTGTGTGTGTGTGTGTGTGTGTGTGTAGATGTACAGTTGAAGTCAGAAGTTTACATACACCTTAGCCAAGTACATAAGTACATTTAAACTCAGTTTTCACAATTCCTACCATTTAATCCTAGTAAAATGTCCCTGTCTTAGGTCAGTTAGGATCACCACTTTATTTTAAGAATGTGAAATGTCAGAATAATAGTAGAGAGAATGATTTGTTTCAGCTTGTATTTCTTTCATCACATTCCCAGTGGGTCAGAAGTTTACATACACTCAATTACTATTTGGTAACATTGCCTTTAAATTGTTTAAACTTGGGTCAAACATTTTGGGTAGCCTTCCACAAGCTTCCCACAATAAGTTGGGTGAATTTTGGCCCATTCCTCCTGACAGAGCTGCTGTAACTGAGTCAGGTATGTAAGCCTCCTTGCTCGCACACACTTTTTCAGTTCTGCCCACACATTTTCTATGGGATTGAGGTTCAGGGCATTGTGATGGCCACTCCAATACCTTGACTTTGTTGTCCTTAAGCCATTCTGCCACAACTTTGGAAGTATGCTTGGGGTCATTGTTCATTTGGAAGACTAATTTGCGACCAAGCTTTAACTGACTGATGTTTTGAGATGTTGCTTCGATATATCCACATAATTTTCCCTTCTCATGCTGCCATCTATTTTGTGAAGTGCACCAGTCCCTCCTGCAGCAAAGCACCCCCACAACATGATGCTGCCACCCCCATACTTTACGGTTGGGATGATGTTCTTCGGCTTGCAAGACTCCCCCTTTTTCCTCCAAACATAACAATGGTCATTATGGCCAAACAGTTCTATTCTTTTTCATCAGACCAGAGGGCATTTCTGCAAAAAGTACGATCTTTGTCCCCATGTGCAATTGCAAACCGTAGTCTGGCTTTTATGGCAGTTTTGGAGCAGTGGCTTCCTCCTTGCTGAGCGGCCATTCAGTTTATGTCGATATAGGACTATTGTGGATATAGATACTTTTGTACCCGTTTCCTCCAGCATCTTCACATGGTCCTTTGCTGCTGTTCTGGGATTGATTTGCATTTTTCACACCAAAGTACATTCATTCAGGAGATTGAACACATCTCCTTCCCGAGCAGTATGACAGCTGCATGGTCCCATGGTGTTTATACTTGCGTACTATTGTTTGTACAGATGAACATGGTACCTTCGGACATTTGGAAATTGCTCCCACGGATGAACCAGACTTGTGGAGGTTTACACATTTTTTCTGAGGTCTTGGCTGATTTCTTTTGATTTTCCCATGATGTCAATCAAAAAGGCACTGGAGGAAACGGGTACAAAAGTATCTATATCCACAATAGTCCTATATCGACATAAACTGAAAGGCCGCTCAGCAAGGAGGAAGCCACTGCTTAGCCATAATGACCATCATTATGTTTGGAGGAAAAAGGGGGAGGCTTGCAAGCCGAACAAAACCATCCCAACCATGAAGCACAGGGTTGGCAGCCTCATGTTGTGGGGGTGCTTTGCTGCAGGAGGGACTAATGCACTTCACAAAATAGATGGCATCATGAGAAGGTACATTATGTGGATATATTGAAGCAACATCTCAAGACATCAGTCAGGAAGTTAAAGCTTGGTCACAAATGGGTCTTCCAAATGTGCATGAAGAAACATCCTCTCACGGTCAACGGGTGTAAATATTTGTATGAACATAAGATTCAACAACTGAGACTAACTGAACAAGTTCCACTGAGTTTCTGACGAACAGAAATTGAAAAATGTGTCCCTGAACCAAGGAGGGGGGTCAAAATCAAAAATAACAGTCAGTATCTGGTGTGGCCACTAGCTGCATTAAGTACTGGAATGCATCTCCTCCTCATGGACTGCACCAGATCTGCCAGTTCTTGCTGTGAGATGGAACACCACTCATCCACCAAGGCACCTACCAAGTTCCCAGACATTTCTGGGGGGAATGGCCATAGCCCTCACCCTCCGATCCAAAAGGTCCCAGACGTGCTCAATGGGATTGAGATCCAGGATCTTCGCTGGCAATGGTAGAACACTGACATTCCTGTCTTGCAGGAAATCATGCACAGAACGAGCAGTATAGCTGGTGGCATTGTCATGCTGGAGGGTCATGTCAGGACGAACCTGCCGGAAGGGTACCACAAGTGGGAGGATGTCTTCCCTGTAACGCACAGCGTTGAGATTGCCTGCAATGACAAGCTCAGTCCGATGATGCTGTGACACACCGCCCCAGACCATGACGGACCCTCCACCTCTAAATCGATCCCGCTCCAGAGTACAGGCCTCGGTGTAATGCTCATTCCTTCGATTATAAACGCGAATCCGACCATCACCCCTGGTGAGACAAAACCGTGACTTGTCAGTGAAGAGCACTTTTTGCCAGTCCTGTCTGGTCCAGTGATGGTGGGTTTGTGCTCATAGGCGACGTGGTTGCCGGTGATGTCTGGTGAAGACCTGCCTTTACAACAGGCCTACAAGCCCCCAGTCCAGCCTCTCTCAGCCTATTGCGGACAGTCTGAGCACTGACGGAGGGATTGTGCATTCCTGGTGTAACTCGGGCAGATGTTGTTGTCATCCTGTACCTGTCCCACAGGTGTGATGTTCAGATGTACCAATCCTGTGCAGGTGTTGTTACACGTGGTCTCCCTGTAGCGCCATCTTAGGTGGCTCACAGTACGGACATTGCAATTTATTGCCCTGGTCACATCTGCAGTCATCATGCCTCCTTGCAGCATGCCTAAGGCACATTCACGCAGATGAGCAGGGACCCTGGGCATCTTCTTTTGGTGTTTTTCAGAGTAGAACGGCTTCCGTCTGTAAGCTGTTAGTGTCTTAACGACCGTTTCACAGGTGCATGTTCATTAATTGTTTATGGTTCATTGAACAAGCATGGAAAACAGTGTTTAAACCCTTTACAATGAAGATCTGTGAAGTTATTTGGATTTTTACAAATTGTCTTTGAAAGACAGGGTCCTGAAAAAGGGAAGTTTCTTTTTTTTTGCTTAGTTTAGGTGTAATATGTGTATTTATGTGTATTTGTGTGTTTGTCTGTGTATGTGTGTATTTATGTGTGTATGTATATGTGTGCGTGCTACAGTAGCTTTATTAAGGCAAGGTAAGTATCTACAAACAGCCATGTGCTAAATCAAATCTAATTTTATTTGTCACATACAGTGGGGCAAAAACATATTTAGTCAGCCACCAATTGTGCAAGTTCTCCCACTTAAAAAGATGAGAGAGGCCTGTAATTTTCATCATAGGTACACTTCAACTACAGACAAAATGAGAAGAAAAAATCCAGAAAATCACATTGTAGGATTTTTAATGAATTTATTTGCAAATTATGGTGGAAGATAAGTATTTGGTCACCTACAAACAAGCAAGATTTATGGCTCTCACAGACCTGTAACTTCTTCTTTAAGAGGCTCCTCTGTCCTCCACTCGTTACCTGTATTAATGGCACCTGTTGGAATTTGTTATCAGTATAAAAGACACCTGTCCACAACCTCAAACAGTCACACTCCAAACTCCACTATGGCCAAGACCAAAGAGCTGTCAAAGGACGCCAGAAACAAAATTGTAGACCTGCACTAGGCTGGGAAGACTGAATCTGCAATAGGTAAGCAGCTTGGTTTGAAGAAATCAACTGTGAGAGCAATTATTAGGAAATGGAAGACATACAAGACCACTGATAATCTCCCTCGATCTGGGGCTCCACGCAAGATCTCACCCCGTGGGGTCAAAATGATCACAAGAACAGTGAGCAAAAATCCCAGAACCACACGGGGGGACCTAGTGAATGACCTGCAGAGAGCTGGGACCAAATTAACAAAGCCTACCATCAGTAACACACTACACCGCCAGGAACTCAAATCCTGCAGTGCCAGACGTGTCCCCCTGCTTAAGCCAGTACATGTCCAGGCCCGTCTGAAGTTTGCTAGAGAGCATTTGGATGATCCAGAAGAAGATTGGGAGAATGTCTTAAGACATAAGACATTGGGAGTATGTCTTATTGTGGGAGCAATATTCCTAAATATTGCAATATTCCTAAATACACCATGACCCATCACGAGAATGCAGAAGGTGGTAACTTGACCCATAGTTTAGACGATGAGGATTTTGTATTAACCAAGCCTAAGAGATCACTTGATCTGGATAAACAGGAAGTGAGAGTGGAGATTGGGAAGGATGTCTCAGTGGAGTTCTATGGAGACCAAATGGGGTCTCTGAGTCCTTGGCAGTCTAGGACTATGAGCCATTATGGAAGATATCTGTGCAGGTCTCCGTGTAGTTCATGGAAACAGGTCATAGCTCACACAGAGAGAGAAGGCTATGTAAATCCACATACCCAGTATGGAAGAAGATGGAGTGTAGTGAAGGTAAGGGTTTCAGTTGATACCCTAGTGCCATTCCGGGAAGAAGAGGTTAGGGCAGGTGATAGCTCTATAGTCAGCCAGAATACAAGCAGAGCCCCTGACAAAACAGACACTGACAGTGTGTAACGGTTTTCTTCGTGAGAAGGAGAGCCAAAGGCAGGTGTTTATTAAACAAACGTAAAACACGAATCAAAATACAAACACTACAAAATAATAAACGTAATGACCGTAACGAAAACCTAAAACAGATCTGGTGAAAAACACATAGACAGAACAATCACCCACAAACACACAGTGATTGAGAGACAATGACGAACACCTGGTTATGGGACAAACTAGACATGTAACATAGAAACCAGATACAGACCAACCAAAACATAGAAAATACAAAGTAAACTATGGTGGTACCCCCCCCCCAAGGTGCGGACTCCGGCCGCAAAACCTGTAGGGGAGGGTCTGGGTGGGCATCTGTCCGCGGTGGCGGCTCTGGCGCAGCCAGATGACAGTTTTAATCCCCCTCCTAAACGTCCCTAAATAGGTTACCCACCACAATGATAACATGGGACAGAGGGACAGCTCGGGACAGAGGTAAGACAGATGGGTAGCTCAGCACTGAGAGGAAGCTCAGCACTGAGAAGAAGCTCAGCACTGAGAGGAAGCCCAGGCAGGTTGTAGAAACTACCAGAACCTGGCTGGCTGGAGCAGATCCTGGTCGACTGGCGGATCTGGGAGAATCTGGTCGACTGGCGGAGGGAATCTGGTCGACTGGCGGCTGGGAGAATCTGGTCGACTGGCGGTAAGAGTCTGGACGACTTCAGTCTGGACGACTGGCAGATCTGGAAGAGTCTGGTCGACTGGCAGATCTGGAAGAGTCTGGACGACTGGCAGATCTGGAAGAGTGGACGACTGGCAGATCTGGAAGAGTCTGGTCGACTGGCAGATCTGGAAGAGTCTGGTCGACTGGCAGATCTGGAAGAGTCTGGTCGACTGGCAGATGGAAGAGTGTCGACTGGCAGATCTGGAAGAGTCTGGACGACTGGCAGATCTGGAAGAGTCTGGACGACTGGCAGATCTGGAAGAGTCTGGACGACTGGCAGATCTGGAAGAGTCTGGACGACTGGCAGCTCTGGCTGCTCCATGCTGACTGGCTGCTCCATGATGACTGGTAGCTCCGGCTGCTCCATGCTGACTGGCTGCTCCATGCTGACTGGCAGTTCTGGCTGCTCCATGCTGACTGGCTGCTCCATGCTGACTGGCAGCTCTGGCTGCTCCATGCTGACTGGCTGCTCCATGCTGACTGGCGGCCCTGGCTGCTCCATGCTGACTGGCGGCCCTGGCTGCTCCATGCTGACTGGCGGCCCTGGCTGCTCCATGCTGACTGGCGGCCCTGGCTGCTCCATGCTGACTGGCGGCCCTGGCTGCTCCATGCTAACTGGCAGCTCTGGCGGCTCCTTGCAGACTGGCAGCTCTGGCGGCTCCTTGCAGACTGGCAGCTTTGGCGGCATCCTGCAGACAGGCAGCTCTGGCGGCTCCTTGCAGACTGGCAGCTCCTTGCAGACTGGCAGCTCTATGCAGACTGGCAGCTCCTTGCAGACTGGCAGCTCCTTGCTAACTGGCAGCTCCTTGCTAACTGGCAGCTCTATGCTAACTGGCAGCTCTATGCTAACTGGCAGCTCTATGCTAACTGGCAGCTCTATGCTAACTGGCAGTTCTGAACAGGCGGGAGACTCCGGCAGCGCTGTAGAGAAGGAAGGCTCTAACAGCGCTAAACAGGCGGGAGACTCCGACAGCGCTGGAGAGGAGGAGGGCTCCGACAGCGCTGGACAGGCGAGGCGCACTGTAGGCCTGATGCGTGGTGCTGGCACTGGTGGTACTGGGCCGAGGACACGCACAGGAAGCCTGGTGCGGGGAGCTGCTACCGGAGGGCTGGGGTGTGGAGGTGGCACAGGATGGGTTAGACCGTGAAGGCGTACTGGAGATCTTGAGAGCGGTGCTGGCACAGGACGTGCAAGGCTAGGGAGGTGCACAGGAGGCCTGGTACGTGAGACTGGCACCATCTTCACCAGCCGACTAACACGCACCTCAGGACGAGTATGGAGCGCTGACCCAGGTGCCATCAAATCCCCGACACGCTCCGTCGGGCGAATTCCATGTTTAAAACACCAACACAGCAACTCCCTCATTTCTCTCTCCTCCAATTTCCCCATTAACTCCTTCACAGTCTCTGTTTCGCTCACCTCCAACACCGGCTCTGGTTCTGGTCTCCTCCTTGGCTCCTCACGATAAACAGGGAGAGTTGGCTCAGGTCTGGCTCCTGACTCTGCCACACTCTCCCTGAGCCCCCCCCCAAGAAATTTTTGGGGCTGACTATGGGGCCTCCGTCCGCGCCGCCTTGCTTGCTTCGCAAACTCCATTCTCCTATATCCTTCCGCGCACTGCTCCATCGAATCCCAGGCGGGCTCCGGCACTCTCCCTGGGTCGACCGCCCACAGTCCATACTGTACTCCACTTTGGGCTGTTCTTGCCTGTTGACACGCTGCTTGGTCCCTTTGTGGTGGGTGATTCTGAGTTTTCTTCGTGAGAAGGAGAGTCGGACCAAAATGCGGCATTGCGATCCATGTTTATTAAACAAACGTAAAACACGAATTACAAACACTACAAAATAATAAACGTAATGACCGTAACGAAAACCTAAAACAGCCTATTGAACAATCACCCACAAACACACAGTGAAACCCAGGCTACCTAAATATGGTTCCCAATCAGAGACAATGGCTCTGATTGAGAACCATATCAGGCCGAACATAGAACTGGCTAGACATGTAACATAGAATGCCCACTCAGATCACACCCTGACCAACCAAAACATAGAAAATACAAAGTAAACTATGGTCACATCAAGAGCCAAAGGCAGGTGCGGATAGTTCAGACGAAAGATTTTAAGGAAGTGATTGAGGTGGAAACTGGTTATGGGGATTCTAACCTACAGTTAGAATGGATTCAGTATACAGCCAGATCAGTAGCGAAAGAAGAATGTCAGCAAAACCTGAGCTGACCACCATTCCCTTTCCATTTGATGGAATTGATACACCCAGGGAAATGGCCTGTATGGTAAAGCTGTTCATGAAGGCAGGAAAGCCAGACAATGACAGTTGCATTGATCTGCATTATCTTTATCCACCATGTGCCCATTAAATCCAGACTTCCCCCTTTCACAGGAGGACATTATTATTGCATGGCTCGCTACATCACACATGGATGGGACGTAGGGGAAGTAAGAACATAGAACATGCCATAGGACAGAGAATGTTACAACCGACAAGACAATGAGGGACCTGACTGGCAGATGAAAAGGCCTAGAGTGGAGGGCTGTGGCCTAACCTGCCTACCAATTGGACCGGTAGTTGTGCACTAGTGCAGTTAGGCATGCCCTTCACCCTTATCAAAACCAAGGACCTAGAGCCAGGTAGAAGAGAGAGTAGGAGTGCTCCGTCAGGATCTTTTGACAATAGAGTTTACATAGGATAGCATTGGATATGTTACTGGCTGAAAAGGGTGGTGGGTGTCATATTTGGAGCAGAATGTTGTTCTTTCATCCCCAATAACACAGCTCCAGACGGATCAGTGACCAAGGCCCTGGCTGGTTTAACCACATTAGCTCACGAATTGGTAGAGAACTCTGGTGTAGATGATGCTCTAACAAATTGGTTTGATAGTATGTTTGGGAAATGGAAAAATGTCATAATCACTGTGTTGTGGGCAACCTTCACCTGTATGAGTGTTTTGGTTCTGTTTGGATGTTGTTTGGTCCCCTGTGTGAAAGTTTTGCTTATCAGGACTCTGGAGGGGTCAATGACGCAACAGATGGTGAGGTACGGACCGATTTCGAGCTCCGGCCTGTGTGATGACGAATACGGGCCTACAGGCCTAGAAGATGGCTCCGTTTCTTTTAACTACGAGGAGCCAATGTTGGATGAGACTATTTGTGTGGGTTAAGACAGTGTTTTTATTACAATCTTCATAAAAAACAAACAGGAAGTCTTATGATTCCTAATGTAGGCCTATAACTGTCATTGATGGATAAGGAATGAAAATACACGTATTGGTTTTGTGAGATTGATTTTGGTTGACATTGACAATATTAATAAAAATAGACGTGTCATTTTTTGTAGTCAATGTTTAGGCAATAATTAACAGGATTCCACCCTGTCACTGTATAACGTGTAAATGTATGGCATAAGCAATGTATTGGTCAGGATTATTCTTGTATACAATTGATGTGTCAGTGTGTATTATTTAGTCATTCAGGGTGGATTGTTAGTTGAGATTATCTGAATGATAATAATGATAATAATGATAATTGAATGATTAGAATATTTCGACCCTGAAACCAGGGCGGACATTTCTGTCCATTTCTGGGGGGAAATGGCCTTAGCCCTCACCCTCTGATCCAACAGGTCCCAGATGTGCTCAATGGGATTTCGATCCGGACTCTTCGCTGGCCATGGCAGAACACTGACAAGCAGCCCATTCACCCACACAGAGTATTTGAATTAGACTAGAGTGCATGTGAACGTGAAAAGGTCTAAGGTTACACCACAAACACAATACAGCGGGGTAAACACGGAGACAGGGCCGGACCACAGGGTGCTATTGTCAAATATAATTTGTATGAAATTAAACTATAATCAGTATTGGATCAGGTACAGTGGGGTAGACTACTAGACAGTCATACATGCAATACGGCTATGTCCTCGAGTCCACATAACAACCCTTGTTTTCTTCCATCCAGACCAGAGTCACATAAACAAAGCACGGGCATAGAAACAAAGAGTTTTCCACTTACAAATTTTTCCACTGAGACCTGACACCAGTGTTAGTAGCTATTTACATACTGAGAAGGCACTGGCGAAGATTTGCATAATGTTTTTCTGTAGCCGGATGCTCAGGGGAGCAGCATTGTAACATATTGGCGCTTATTAATGAACTCAATAAAAAAATACAAATCTTCCACAGAGTAAATTAAGGAACGCATTATAGCTGTTAAAGTCATCTGGAGGGAAATAGGAAGTCTTCCACTGCTAAACTATGCTTGAGCAGTAATAAATTACGTTACACTTTTTTTGTTGCTTTAATTCATGCTAATTTCACCCAATTAATATATCACAGTGGCTCTGAGAGAGGGCCGCCACAAGAGGTTTAATTATTTATCCGATTTCTGTGTGTTCATGTGTGTGTTTTCCTGTTTGCATATCTGTGTGTATGGCGGGCTTCTTTCACTGAGTTTCTTCATGAATGTCTGTGCGCTATTATGAATGTATATGTAGAAGTTAGTTTTATCCGTGCACAGGGGCGTTTCTAGGATTAGAAGACATTGTGGATTTAGTCTAAAGCCAGTAGGGGGGCATTCTCCCACTGAAGAAAAACAGTATTTCAACAACTAAATGCATGAATTTGGTACACTTTTAGATGAACTGAAGATTAGATCTAATAAGTTTTTTTTGTGAACAATTTATTTAGTTTGTCAGTTTTACAATTGGGGGTTATACAGGTATAATATTCAGACAAATACTGTATCAATTAATATCTTCAGTTATCATATTTCCATAAATATTTAGTGAAAATAAAATTATAATACAATACATTCAGGTAACTTACACCTTCCATAGCAGACACTGCCAGTATGTATTTACAGTAGCTACTGTGGGGCTCTCTACTCTTAAACACTCCTTACTTCTGGAACACATATCTACAGTGTATTGCCAAAACCCTCCATACCACTTCTCTGCATCTCTTGTTGTGTTATCTGTTGCTGTCTCTGATCTTCCTTCTTCGGTTGCAGTCTTTGTTTACCCTCCTCTCTGGCCCTGTCATTGTTGTGCAAAGTGTAAAAGTAAACAGCTGTTTTAAAAGCCATTTCACATCACTTGCAAATTATATGATTAATTTCATACATTTTCGTCAGTTATACCAGCTAATGTGAGACTTTTAGATTATATTTGAGAACTATAACTTAATGGCCTATGAAATTTCAATGTATTGTTCACCTACAATCTAACCACAAAGCTGGCCCCTCTTTCTGGCTGTAGAATGGAAAACAGCATGACTTATAAGAACATCCTTAGAATCCCTCTTCACTAAAAATACTGTTAAATACCTCTGACTGACCCAATAGCTTATGGATGCTGAGCGCTAACGCTAGCTTGTAAGCATTAGCTAAACCTTATGCTGAGGGAGACTAGCTAGCTACCAACAACCCTTATGCTGAGGGAGACTAGCTAGCTACTTAGCTACCACCAACCCTGCACAAACCTGTCGCTAACTCTGCTGCAGTGACTTTCTGGCTGTTATGCCTTCGCCACTTCACTCCCTGCTGCCTGCTCATACTCAACCTGCTTGCTTTAATCTTGCTTTTATCCATATTTGCTATGTGCTACCCATCCATATATGGCTTTATATATATTGAAAAACGAGACATACAGTACCAGTCAAACGTTTAGACAAACCCTTAAATGAGTACTGTAGGTGTTTCTTTATTTTTACTATTTTCTACATTGTAGAATAATAGTGAAGACATCAAAACTATGAAATAACACATGGAATCACGTAGTAAACAAAAAATTATTAAACAAATTTTAGATTCTTCACAGTAGCCACATTTTGCCTTGATGACAGCTTTGCACACTCTTAATAATCTCTCAACCAGCTTCACCTGGAATGCTTTTCGAACATTATTCCCACATATGTTGAGCACTTGTTGGCTGCTTTTCCTTCAGTCTGTGGTCTAACTCATCCCAAACCATCTCAAATGGGTTGAGGTCAGATAATTTTGGAGGCCAGATCATCTGATGCAGCTTTTTTGGTTGCTACATAATTCCACAGGTGTTATTCATAGTTGTGATGTCTTCACTTTTATTCTACAATGTAGAAAATAGTAAAAATAAAGAAAAACCCGAATGAGTAGGTGTGTCCAAAGTTTTCTACAAGTTTTGAAAACGCACAGAAAGCTAAGTATGAATGTTTATTTTCATACACTATAGTTGTGGCTGCCCATAAGGTTATGGCATCACATTGTATTTATAAAACATGGTTTGGATATTGTTGTAATCAATGGCTGTATATGGTTGTAATCCACTATGGTTTTGGGCAGAGTCTCCCCTCCCCTCAACATTCGAAGATGACATTTGTGACAACTAACATTTCTCCCGTCTCCTTTTTATTTGTTCTGTTAAACGGGTATGTGGTGTACGAAAGCATTTTTCCTATAGAAAATGTTAGAGTCAAAATGGTTGTCCGAGTGATACATACCTTTTATTTAGAAACTGTAAAGTTTAAATGTGTAAATTGATCAAGTGAAAACGGTTAGTAATCTTCACAGAGATGACTGGGTTTGAGGCTAGGCTAGCCCATAGAATAACATAAGAAAAAATAGTGCAAGCCAATTTTCTGGTTTGAACGTATTGATCTTTCGCTCCTCTGAGGTAATATTGTGGTTTCTTTCCTACTCCGTTTTATTTTCTAGTCATAACATCTCCCTATCTAAGGATTTTATTTTTATATGACCTGACATCTCCCCATCCAAGTGTTAAATATTACAGTTGTATTATACTTTTTTTTTTTTTACTGTATAATCATACGCTAGGCTAACTGCGCTAATGCTAGCCTGTCAAACCTATATGGTTGCTATTAGCTTAGCGGCTACCATTAGCAGGCTCAGTCTTGAGATGCACTGGTTTATAGTTAATTTAGCTATGAAGGTTAAACAGACTTGCTTATGTGCATGTATTTTTATTGAAACAGTACATTATTGTTAACTTTTATATCATCTGAGGTTAAGACAAATACAGAGAAGACACATTTTCTAATACAAGTCAATGTTTTAGCTAGCGTGACCATTTTAAAAATAGAGGATGCATTATGTTACTGTACTTGCAATACTTTCAAGTCTTTTACAACATCTGACTGAATTATTCATGTTTTGCATTCCCCCAGGCTCCAACGTTACGGTCCCAAGGAACATCTGAAGGGCGGCCATGCAACCAGGCAAACAGTCTCACTGCGATGGCAAGAGTGCAGTTGGGTGCTTTTGATGTTGACATGTTGCTGAAAAGCAACCTGAGAGGTATGTACAGAGATTGCATAGATCGTAAAATTAGAACTAATAGGGCATAGCCCTTAGATCATGGCTAGGAGGAGCTGAGCCTTGGGTGTTAGGGAGAAGCATTCTCAGGCTCGATATCATTTTGTCTCCAAGTTTGAAAAGATTCAATCACATTGGGTCATTTTTGGGGGGTCCCCTTCTCAGATTGCACATATAAGGATAACAGGTGATACATCACCTGTGAAAAAAGGCTAATTGCTGTTCACCCAAACCAACACTGTTTCGGATGGGACTGCCTGTTTTATTCTTTCTAATTCTATGGGAAATGGCTGTGGTACAGGATGTACACTGAGTGTTTGAAACACCTGTTCTTTCCATGACAGACTGACCAGCTGAATCCAGGAGAAAGCTATAATCCCTTATTTATGTCACTTGTTAAATCCACTTAAAACCAGAGTAGATGAAAGGGAGGAGACATGTTAAGGCTTTTTAAGCCTTGAAACAGTTGAGACATCGATTGTGTATGTGTGCCATTCAGCGGGTGAATGAGCAAGACAAAATATTTAAGTGCCTTTGAACGGCTATGGTCATAGTTGCAAGGCTCATAAGTTTGTGTCAGGAGCTGCAATGCTGCTGGGTTTTTCAAGCTCAACAGTTTCATGAATGGTTCAAAACCCAGAGGTTCCTAATGTTTGGTATATGCAATGCACATTTCAATACCATGAGTCACATATGAGTACATAAGGTAACATATGACATATCAGGGACACATATGTAATAAACATGTGTGTCACACATGACTATTTACACTACCGGTCAAAAGTTTTAGAACACCTACTCATTAAAGGGTTTTTATTTATTTGTACTATTTTCTACATTGTAGTATATTAGTGAAGACATCAACACTATGAAATAACACATACGGAATCATGCAGTAAACAAAAAAGTATAAAACAAAATAAAATAGCCACCCGTTGCCTTGCATTCTCTCAACCAGCTTCACCTGGAATGCTTTCCCAACAGACTTGGAGTTCCCACATCTGCTGAGCATTTGATGGCTGCTTTTCCATCAGTCTGTGGTCCGACTCATCCCAAACCATCTCAATTTGGTTGAGGTCAGGGGATTGTGGAGGACACCCACACCATCACACCTCCTCCTTCTTCATGCTTTACGGTGGGAAATACACATGCGGAGATCATCTGTTCACCTACTCTGCGACTCACAAAGACACTGCGGTTGGAACCAAAAATCTCAAATTCGGACTCCAGACCAAAGGACAAATTTCCACACGCCTAATGTCCACTGCTTGTGTTTCTTGGCCCAAGCAAGTCTCTTCTTATTATTGGTGTCCTTTATCAAATCAACGTTTATTTGTCACGTGTGCCGAATACAACAGGTGTAGTAGACCTTACAGTGAAATGCTTACTTACAGGCTCTAACCAATAGTGAAAAAAAGGTATTAGGTGAACATTAGGTAAGTAAAGAAATAAAAACAACAGTAAAAAGACAGTGAAAAACAACAGTAGCGAGGCTATATACAGTAGCGAGGCTACATACAGAAACTGGTTAGTTGGGCTGATTGAGGTAGTATGTATATGTAGATATGGTTAAAGTGACTATGCATATACAGTGGGGCAAAAAAGTATTTAGTCAGCCACCAATTGTGCAAGTTCTCCCACTTAAAAAGATGAGAGGCCTGTAATTTTCATCATAGGTACACTTCAACTATGACAGACAAAATGAGAAAAAAAATCCAGAAAATCACATTGTAGGATTTTTAATGAATTTATTTGCAAATGATGGTGGAAAATAAGTATTTGGTCAATAACAAAAGTTTATCTCTATACTTTGTTATATACCCTTTGTTGGCAATGCCAGAGGTCAAACGTTTTCTATAAGTCTTCACAAGGTTTTCACACACGGTTGCTGGTATTTTGGCCCATTCCTCCATGCAGATCTCCTCTAGAGCAGTGATGTTTTGGAGCTGTTGCTGGGCAACATGGACTTTCAACTCCCTCCAAAGATTTTCTATGGGGTTGAGATCTGGAGACTGGCTAGGCCACTCCAGGACCTTGAAATGCTTCTTACGAAGCCACTCCTTCGTTGCTGGGGCGGTGTGTTTGGGATCATTGTCATGCTGAAAGACCCAGCCACGTTTCATCTTCAATGCCATGGCTGATGGAAGGAGGTTTTCACTCAAAATCTCACGATGCATGGCCCCATTCATTCTTTCCTTTACACGGATCAGTCGTCCTGGTCCCTTTGCAGAAAAACAGCCCCAACGCATGATGTTTCCACCCCCATGCTTCACAGTAGGTATGGTGTTCTTTGGATGCAACTCAGCATTCTTTGTCCTCCAAACATGACGAGTTAAGTTTTTACCAAAAAGTTATATTTTGGTTTCATCTGACCATATGACATTCTCCCAATCTTCTTCTGGATCATCCAAATGCTCTCTAGCAAACTTCAGACGGGCCTGAACACGTCTGGCACTGCAGGATTTGAGTCCCTGGCGATGTAGTGTGTTACTGATGGTAGGCTTTGTTACTTTGGTTCCAGCTCTCTGCATGTCATTCACTAGGTCCCCCATGTGGTTCTGGGATTTTTGCTCACCGTTCTTGTGATCATTTTGACCCCACGGGGTGAGATCTTGCGTAGAGTCCCAGATTGAGGGAGATTATCAGTGGTCTTGTATGTCTTCCATTTCCTAATAATTGCTCCCACAGTTGATTCCTTCAAACCAAGCTGCTTACCTATTGCAGATTCAGTCTTCCCAGCCTGGTGCAGGTCTACAATTCTGTTTCTGAGGTCCTTTGACAGCTCTTTGGTCTTGGCTATAGTGGAGTTTGGAGTGTGACTGTTTGAGGTTGTAGACAGGTGTCTTTTATACTGATAACAAGTTCAAACCGGTGCCAATAATACAGGTAACGAGTGGAGGACAGAGGAGCCTCTTACAGGTCTGTGAGAGCCAGAAATCTTGCTTTTTTGTAGGTGACCAAATACTTATTTTCCACCATAATTTGCAAATAAATTCATAAAAAATCCTACAATGTGATTTTCTGGATTTTTTTTCTAATTTTGTCTGTCATAGTTGAAGTGTACCTATGATGAAAATTACAGGCCTCTCTCATCTTTTTAAGTGGGAGAACTTGCACAATTGGTGGCTGACTTTTTTCCATCTACGTAACATTGCAAAAATCAGAAACTTTCTGTCCAAAAATGATGCAGAAAAATTAATCCATGCTTTTGTCACTTCTAGGTTAGACTACTGCAATGCTCTACTTTCCGGCTACCCGGATAAAGCACTAAATAAACTTCAGTTAGTGCTAAATACGGCTGCTAGAATCCTGACTAGAACCAAAATATTTGATCATATTACTCCAGTGCTAGCCTCTCTACACTGGCTTCCTGTCAAAGCAAGGGCTGATTTCAAGGTTTTACTGCTAACCTACAAAGCATTACATGGGCTTGCTCCTACCTATCTCTCTGATTTGGTCCTGCCGTACATACCTACACGTACGCTACGGTCACAAGACGCAGGCCTCCTAATTGTCCCTAGAATTTCTAAGCAAACAGCTGGAGGCAGGGCTTTCTCCTATAGAGCTCCATTTTTACGGAACTGTCTGCCTACCCATGTCAGAGACGCAAACTCGGTCTCAACCTTTAAGTCTCTACTGAAGACTCATCTCTTCAGGGGGTCATATGATTGAGTGTAGTCTGGCCCAGGAGTGGGAGGGTGAACGGAAAGGCTCTGGAGCAACGAACCGCCCTTGCTGTCTCTGCCTGGCCGGTTCCCCTCTTTCCACTGGGATTCTCTGCCTCTAACCCTATTACAGGGGCTGAGTCACTGGCTTACTGGGGCT
Organism: Oncorhynchus clarkii lewisi; assembly: GCF_045791955.1. NCBI lineage: Eukaryota > Metazoa > Chordata > Actinopteri > Salmoniformes > Salmonidae > Oncorhynchus > Oncorhynchus clarkii. The sequence continues at coordinate 10,047,925 of NC_092179.1, read as the reverse complement.
CTCTCATGCCGTCCCTGGAGGGGGTGCGTCACCTGAGTGGGTTGAGTCACTGATGTGGTCATCCTGTCTGGGTTGGCGCCCCCCCCCCCCCTTGGGTTGTGCCGTGGCGGAGATCTTTGTGGGCTATACTCAGCCTTGTCTCAGGATGGTAAGTTGGTGGTTGAAGATATCCCTCTAGTGGTGTGGGGGCTGTGCTTTGGCAAAGTGGGTGGGGTTATATCCTTCCTGTTTGGCCCTGTCCGGGGGTGTCCTCGGATGGGGCCACAGTGTCTCCTGACCCCTCCTGTCTCAGCCTCCAGTATTTATGCTGCAGTAGTTTATGTGTCGGGGGGCTAGGGTCAGTTTGTTATATCTGGAGTACTTCTCCTGTCCTATTCGGTGTCCTGTGTGAATCTAAGTGTGTGTTCTCTAATTCTCTCTTTCTCTCTCTCGGAGGACCTGAGCCCTAGGACCATGCCCCAGGACTACCTGACATGATGACTCCTTGCTGTCACCAGTCCACCTGGCCGTGCTGCTGCTCCAGTTTCTTTCAACTGACCTGAGCCCTAGGACCATGCACCAGGAATACCTGACATGATGACTCCTTGCTGTCCCCAGTCCACTTGACTGTTCTGCCTTATTATTATTCGACCATGCTGGTCATTTATGAACATTTGAACATCTTGACCATGTTCTGTTATAATCTCCACCCGGCACAGCCAGAAGAGGACTGGCCACCCCACATAGCCTGGTTCCTCTCTAGGTTTCTTCCTAGGTTTTGGCCTTTCTAGGGAGTTTTTCCTAGCCACCGTGCTTCTACACCTGCATTGCTTGCTGTTTGGGGTTTTAGGCTGGGTTTCTGTACAGCACTTTGAGATATCAGCTGATGTACGAAGGGCTATATAAATACATTTGATTTGATTTGATTTGACTAAATACTTTTTTGCCCCACTTTATGATGAACAGAGAGGAGCAGTAGCACAAAAGAGGGGTTGGCGGGTAGTGGGTGGCGGGACACAATTCAAATAACCCGGTTAGCCAATGTGCGGGAGCACTGGTTGGTCGGGCCAATTGAGGTAATATGTACATAAATGTATAGTTAAAGTGACTATGCATATATGATAAACAGAGGTTAGCAGCAGCGTAAAATAGGGGTTGGGGAGGGGGGGCACACAGTGCAAATGGGTAGCCATTTGATTAGCTGTTCAGGAGTCTTATGGCTTGGGGGTGGAACTGTTTAGAAGCCTCTTGAACCTAGACCTGGCACTCCGGTACCACTTGCCGTGCAGTAACAGAACAGTCTGACTAGGGTGGCTGGAGTCTGACAATTTTTAGGGCCTTCGTCTGACACCGCCTGGTACAGAGGTCCTGCATGGCAGGAAGCTTGGCCAAGGTGATGCACTGGGCCCTATGCACTGCCCTCTGCCATACCAGGCAGTGATGCAACCCAACCAGGATGCTCTCGATGGTGGAGCCGTAAAGCCATTTGAGTATCTGAGGACCATTGCCAAATCTTTTTAGTCTCCTGGGAGGGAATAGGTTTTGTCGTGCCTGTCTAGGTGTGCTTGGACCATGTTAGTTTGCTGTTGAAGCTATCAACCTGCTCCACTACAGCCCTGTCGATGAGAATGGGGGCATGCTCGGTCCTCCTTTTCCCGTAGTCCACAATCAGCTCCTTTGTCTTGATCACATTAAGGGAGAGGTTGTTGTCCTTGAACCACACGGTCAGGTCTCTGACCTCCTCCCTATAGGCTGTCTCGTCATTGTCGGTGATCAGGCCTACCATTGTTGTGTCGTCTGCAAACTTAATGATGGTGTTGGAGTCGTGCCTGGCCATGCAGTCGTGGGTGACCAGGGAGTACAGGAGGGGACTGAGCACGCACCCCTGGGGGCACGCAACCCTGGGGGGCTCCAGTGTTGAGGACCGCGTGGCAGATGTTTTGTTGCTACCTATTCTCACCACCTGGGGGGCAGCCCATCAGGAAGTCCAGGATCCAGTTGCAGAGGAAGGTGTTTAGTCCCAGGATCCTTAGCTTAGTGATGAGCTTTGAGGGTACTATGGTGTTGAACGCTGAGCTGTAGTCAATAAATAGCATTCTCACATAGGTGTTCCTTTTGTCCAGGTGGGAAAGGGCAGTGTGGATTGCAATAGAGATTGCATCATCTGTGAATCTGTTGGGGTGGATCTAGGGTTTCTGGGATAATGGTGTTGGTGTGAGCCATTACCAGCCTTTCAAAGCACGTCATGGCTATGGACGTGAGTGCTACGGGTCTGTAGTCATTTAGGCAGGTTACCTTAGTGTTCTTGGACACAGGGACTATGGTGGTCTGCTTGAAACATGTTGGTATTACAGACTCAATCAGGGACATGTTGAAAATGTCAGTGAATGTCAGCACATGTCCGGAGCACACGTCCTGGTAATCCATCTGGCTCCGCAGCCTTGCGAATATTGACCTGTTAAAAGGTAGGTAGTGGTTTCTTTACACGAATTCGACCATGAAGGCCTGATTCACGCAGTCTCCTCTGAACAGTTGAGATGTGTCTGTTACTTGACTCTGTGAAGCATTTATTTGGGCTGCAATTTCCAAGCCTGGTAATGAACTTATCCTCTGCCGCAGAGGTAACTCTGGGTCTTCCATTCCTGTGGCGGTCCTCATGAGAGCCAATTTCATCATAGCGCTTGATGGTTTTTGCGACTACACTTGAAGAAACTTTCAAAGTTCTTGAAATATTCCACTTTGACTGACCTTCGTGTCTTAACTAACTTGCTAAATAATAATTCAATAATTAATGTGTTTGAGCCAATCAGGTGTGTTGTGATAAGGTAGGGGTGGTGTACAAAAGATAGCCCTACTTGGTAAAAGAGCAAGAACAGCTCAAATAAGCAAAGAGAAATGACAGTTCATCATTACTTTAAAACTTCTTCGGGATCAGTGTCCCTTTCACTTGAAGGTTGAGCTAATGTAGGCTAATGGGATTAGCATGAGGTTGTACGTAACAAGAACATTTCCCAGGACATAGACATATCTGATATTGGCAGAAAGGTTACATTTGTGTTAATCTAACTGCACTGTCCAATTTACAGAAGCTATTACAGTAAAATAATATCATGCTATTGTTTGAGGAGAGTGCACAATTTTGAACATGAAAAGTTATTTATAAACAAATTAGGCTTATTTGGGCAGTCTTGATACAAAATTTTGAACAGAAATCCAACGGTTCATTGGATCAGTCTAAAACGTTGCCCATACATTGCTGTCATCTAGTGGCCAAAATGTATATTGCACCCGGGCTGGAATAATACATTTTGGCATTTCTCTTGCATTTCAAAGATGTTAAAATACAAAAGAACAGTTGTTTTTTTCTTTGTATTATGTTTTACCAGATCTATTGTGTTATATTCTCATACATTCCTTTCACATTTCCACAAACTTCAAAGTTTTTCCTTTCAAATGGTACCAAGAATATGCATATCCTTGATTCAGGGCCTGGTAGTTAGAATTGAGTATGTCATTTCAGGCGAAAATGGGGAAAAAGGAGCGGATCCTTAAGAGGGTTTAAGAACAAATTCTTATTTACAATGACGGCCTACTTGGGACAGTGCCTTGTTCAGAGGGAGAACAACAGATTTTTTTTTTCCCTCGTCAGCTCGGTTACTGGCCTAACGCTCTAACCACTAGGCTACCTGCCGCCCCTATTAAAATTAAGAAGGAAAGAAATTCCACTCACACATTTTTAAGACGACACACCTGTTAATTAAAATGCATTCCAGGTGACTACCTCATGAAGGAGGTTGAGAGAATGCTAATAGTGTGCAAAGCTGTCAAAGGCAAAGGGTGGCTATTTGAAGAATCTCAAATATGTTTTGATTTGTTTAACACTTTTTTGGTTACTACATGATTCCATATGTGTTATTTCATTGTATATTAATTGTAAAGACAAACTAAACAAAAAAAAAATAAAGAAAAACTCTTGAATGAGTAGGTGTTCTAAAAATTTTGACCAGTAGTAAGTATTATCCATAAACTACATGACCAAAAGTATGTGGAAACCTGCTCGTTGCACATCTAATTTCAAAATCATGGGCATTAATATGGAGTTGGTCCCCCCCTTTTGCTACGATAACAGCCTCCACTCTTCTGGAAAGGTGTTCCACTAGATGTTGGAATAGAGAATGTCAGTACGGTCTAACCGGCTAATCGAATGCCAATTGTACTTTTTGTGCGTATGGAACATTTCTGGGATATTTTATTTTAGCTTATGAAACATGGGACCAACACTTTACGTGTTGCGTTAATATTTTTGTCCAGTGTAAATACTGCATTGCACAAGTGATGTGAGGGTATGGAAACTCGTATCAAAATATAGCTATAATAATTATTGGACCATCAAAACATTCGGGGCTGGACCAAAAACATCCGGGGATTCAGCCACGGAAGCCCAGGTCTAGCGACGCCACTGTCAGTGTATGAAAAAGTGTGTTAATGTGAATGTGTGTGTGTGTATGTGCGTATGTGCGTCTGTGTATGTGTGTGAAAGAGACAACTCAATCCCCTGGCTGACAGAGCCTTGTAAACAGAGTCCTGATTGTCTTTGTGTTGCCTGCCTTTGCTTTCCGGTACTCTGTGTGAGGAATGTAGGCTGCAGCAGCACAGACAGGCGATCTGCCTTCCTTCCCTAGCTAGCAGCAGGATGAGTCATTGTTTACAGGCCTTTCCATTCTGCCATGCTATCAAACGACGGTGACGCCACTTTTCCATTGAATCACAACCTTTGCATGTCGCTACATGACACAAAGCTGTGCCTAAGTATCCTCTATAAAATGAGATACTCTCTCTCTCACCGGCCTCTTGACCATCCTGTTTGTCCGCTGGGAATCTGTCATTGGAATCTGTCATGTCAAGCACTTTAGAAGATGAAGAAGAATATCAACAACGTGGAAGCGTAACATTTCAAACCGACAAAAAAAACTTTCAGAAATCAAAACATATTAGGGCTAAATGTTACAGGTCTTTCTGGACCAAACATTTTTACCACTTCAGAATGCACCAAGTAAATACAAACATACACCTCACTGGAACGTTAAATGGAATCGCAGGCTGCAGGGTAATGTTCCCAGAGCATGTTGGCAACACCCCTGGAAAAAGTTACTGTTGAATTAGCCTTCTGTGTCACTGCCGGCCGCAGAGAATACACTTCTACCTCGGAAAAATGCAATCCAACCAGGAACTGTATGGCTTGCTAATGTATATCAGGTTTTGATAAAACCACTACAACAGTGCAATATCAAGAACCTCAAGCACTGCATAGAACACGAAGCTTTTGTTATAAAAAAAAAAAACAGCACAGGCATTTAAGAAAAGATGCCCAAGAATCACACCTAGGCCTTGTTAGCAAGAACCAAGAGTGATAAGGAATGAACTGTACTTTGTTTTCCCCCTGCTACAGTAGGCCTTCCCCTTCAGAGAGGCACCGGTAAGTATCCTTTCAGTCATACAGATATTAAAAAGCTTAACCGGAGATAGTTTTCAAGTAAATTAGAGAAAACAAAATCTCCTGATTAGCAAATTAAGTGGCACATTAGCCAGGGAGTTAATTAAAAGATAGGGCCATAGTCTTTAAGGATACGTCGCTAAGGCAAGAGGAGTGTTTGAACAACTGGTGCTTATTAAAACACACATCTTGCACATAGAGCTACACAAACAGATTGTCACACGGTGCCAGTCCCTGGATTCCACTATGTAAATCTTTGGGATGGGAGGAAGCGAGGAGATGGAGAAGAGAAGTGCCATGCTTCACACCATGCTGGCACGTCAAGACGTTAAAGCTTCCTACAATCAGGGGCTTAGTTTGGCTGCCACAGCAACCGAGGAGGAAAAACACACAGTTCTTACTGTTCACTCGTTAATTCTTCTAATTGTTGAAATTAACGGTTTTAACGTTAGACATAACACATCTCTGGACGGGCGACAAATCTCAGCCACAGATGCTTAACCCCAGAAGTATCTTGTTTCGCTTGTGCATAAACAAGGCTGTGGGATGCTGTGTTTGTAAGCAGACACAATCATTCAGAAGAACATTCAGCGAAAGGGGAATATTACACCTTCAGAATGAAACAAGAAAAATAAAAAACTACCTGAGCAAAAGTCAGGAGTTGAGGCAGAGAGACCCCCAAGAGTTAACAGTAAGGTACACTAAAACATCCTAATTCAGTGGGTGTGTGTGTGTGTGTGTGTGTGTGTGTGTGTGTGCGCGCGCGTGTCTCTCAGACTGAACCCTGAGAGTTAGGTACACTAAAACATCACAGTTCACTGCACTGTGTTGCCGCCTCAGTCACGTTCAATCCGGAACAATGCGACAGCTGACAGCTCACGTCAAGGAGCATCACGCTAAAACTGAATTATTTCTGCCACGTGTTCATTTATTAACAACCTATGCATGCTCTAATGTAGGCACATTTGCATATACATTTTTAACCTGGAAGCCGAATCATGAATATTCTTGCCAGGCAGGCATGAGGAATATTTCTCTTTGTTACGTGCGTTTGAATTTTGAAGGATGGGGTGAGGGAAAAAATAGGAGAAAGGCAAATGTGTGTGAATGTCTGCAGGCCACTTCTTTAAGGGCAGATATCAACACTTCATCACCTAGAACATATGAGCTATGGCAATACGATCTGAAAGCTCCTCCGCCCCACAATCCTGTCTCTGCAGCTGTTTGTCTAAAAGAAGCAGGCACATACAGAAACAGGTTTTAAACTAACTGGTTTGAAGTGTCAAGGTCTTTATACAGTTGAGGTCAGAAGTTTACATACACCTTAGCCAAATACATCTAAACTCAGTTTTTCACAATTCCTGACATTTAATCCTAGTAAATATTCCCTATCTTACGTCAGTTCGGATCACCTCTTTATTTTAAGAATGTGAAATGTCAGAATAACAGTAATAACAATTTATTTCAGCTTTTATTTCTTTCATCACAATCCCAGTGGGTCAGAAGTTTACATGCACTCAATTAGTATTTGGTAGCATTGCCTTTAAATTGTTTAACTTGGGTCAAATGTTTTGGGTAGCCGTCTACAAGCTTCCCACAATAAGTTGGGTGAATTTTGACCCATTCCTCCTGACAGAGCTGGTGTAACTGAGTCAGGTTTGTAGGCCTCCTTGCTCGCACACGCTTTTTCAGTTGTGCCCACAAGTTTTCTATGGGACTGAGGTCAGGGCTTTGTGAAGGCCACTTCAATACTTTGACTTTGTTGTCCTTAAGCCATTTTGCCACAACTTTGGAAGTATATTTGGGGTCATTGTCCATTTAGAAGACCCATTTGCCACCAAGTATTAACTTCCTGACTGATGTCTTGAGATGTTGCTTCAATATATCCACATAATTTTCCATCCTCATTACACCATCTATTTTGTGAAGTGCACCAGTCCCTCCTGCAGCAAAGCACCCCCACAATATGATGCTGCCACCCCCGTGCTTCACGGTTGGGATGGTGTTCTTCGGCTTGCAATACGCCCCCTTTCTCCTCCGAACATAACAATTGTCATTATGGCCAAATAGTTATATTTTTGTTTCATTAGACCAGAGAATATTTGTCTGATCTTTGTCCCCATGTGCAGTTGCAAACCATAGTCTGCCTTTTTTTATGACGGTTTTGGGCAGTGGCTTCTTTCTTGCTGAGCGGCCTTTCAGGTTATGTTGATCTAGAACTCGTTTTACTGTGGATATAGATACTTTTGTACCTGTTTCCTCCAGCATCTTCACAAGGTCCTTTGCTGTTGTTCTGGGATTGATTAGAACTTTTCGCACCAAAATACGTTCATCTCTAGGAGACAGAGCGCATCTCCTTCCTGAGCGGTATGACGACTGTGTGGTCCGATGGTGTTTATACTTGCGTACTATTGTTTGTACAGATGAACGTGGTACCTTCAGGCGTTTGGAAATTGTTCGCAAGGATGAACCAGAGTTGTGGAAGTCTTTTCTGAGGTCTTGGCTGATTTTTTTTTTTTATTTCCCATGATGTTAAGCAAAGAGGCACTGAGTTTGAAGGTAGGCCTTGAAATACATCCACAGGTACACCTCCAATTGACTCAAATGATGTCAATTAGTCTATCAGAAGCTTCTAAAGCCTTGACATCATTTTCTGGAATTTTCCAAGCTGTTTTAAGGCACAGTGTATGTAAACTTCTGACACACTGAAATTGTCATACAGTGAATTATAAGTTAAATAATCTCTCTGTAAACAATTGTTGGAAAAATTACTTACACTTAAGTCGGTGAGGACTTTGTGCATGTAAACTTCCGACTTCAACTGTTGCAAACATATTGAAGACTTATCCATGAAGTAAAGAATTAAAGAACACACCCTAAAGATGATTAACTGATGATAAAATATACAATTGAAAAAGAAGAGATAACAGTGTGAAAGACAACTAATAAATTAAGTATCTTACCGTAGAAACTAGTTAACACCTGCAGAGCACTGACAAACAATCAAGTAAGAGGCTGGGTCACAGAGTTCACATGAACATAATTGTAACACAGTACTACTAACGGGGCCATAAAATACTTGATATATTCATCAAGTACGTTGAGACAAAGTGTGAAGACAGGTGTTTCAATGCACATACACCTGCAAAGTTTCTCACATATTCCCCTAGGTTACACATGCGCGAAACCTGCAGATTCCTTCTTTATGTTATGGTGCTGACTTCACAATCACAAACAAAGCCCTTGTGTGTAACAGTGACAGGTTGTTAACGAACGGTTGGTAAACAAGGATGTAAACAGAGATGTATTTGTTGACTTTGGATGAGACGATTAAGGGGTTGACAGGGAAACAAACACATCAAGGCGATGCGTCTGAGTTGAGAGTCTCAGGTGTAGATGTGTGCCTACGGTGGGTGGTATCTCTGTTACAGTGAGATTGAAAGAGTAAAAACGCATTGTTAAAAGTGCTATATGAAACGCCTCAATAGGTATACGCGATTGATCAATTATTACATTTAATCTAAAACCACAGTAGGCATTTATTCATCTCTGTACTGCCTTTCTCAATGTGCAGCCACATTGCTGTGTGTGTGTGTGTGTGTGTGTGTGTGTGCTTGCCTCTGTGTATATGAGACTTCACTTGTCAGTCATGTTAACTCAATGTGAAGAGGGCTGTTCCAAGCAGAAATTTGAGTCCAATAGCAGCACAGGGCTGGTAGTATTAAGACCTTCTATCCATCCGCCCATGTTTTTTTCTGCATGGGAGGAGGTAAACTACGGGGGGGGGGGGGGGGTAGTTGCATAGTGATAGTTTTAAAATGGAAGACATTCTACAATGAAGAATCTACAGAGTAACATGAATGTTAATTATGCTAGTTATTTATACATTCCGTCTATTTACTATGGAATAAACATGGGAGCAAAGTAATGATTGATCTGAAAATAGGATACGTAATAAAGCGAAGATTGTATTTTTAAGAACAATCTTGAAAAATAAACCATTGTCTGTGTTTAGTTTATTCGTATCCCCATTAGCTACTGCACATGCAGCAGCTACTCTTCCTTGTGTCCACATAAAACATACAAATACATGACAAAGTACAGAACAGTTATAGACAAGAGAAAACCTCTTAAGGATCGGACCCTTTTATTCAACTTCCACCTAAAATGACATACCCAATCTAACTGCCTGTAGCTCAGGACTAGAAGCAAGGGCATGCATATTCTTGATTTCATTTGAAAGGAAACACTTTGAAGTTTGTGGAAATGTGAAATTAATGTAGGAGAATAACACATTAGATCTGGTAAAAGATAATACAAACAAAAAAACATGTTTTCTATTTTTTGTTGTTGTTCCATCATCTTTGAGATGCAAGAGACAGGCCATAATATAATATTGGCATTTAGGTACAATTTAGATTTTTGCCACTAGATGGCAGCAGTGTATTTGGAAAGTTCAGACTGATCCAGTGAAGTTTTGCAAAACTGCACAACATGTTGTATCAAGTCTGCCCGAATTGGTCAAATGATACATTTTCAAGTACATAAAAAAAATGATATGGTAATAACAAATGTAAGTTTACACACTCTCAGAGAGGTCATATATGATTGAAAATTAGCTTCCCTACAGAAAAGACACTAATCTACACACATCTAGATGGCCGGTGGGTGTGGGGCCAGAAACAGCAGGGTTTCAAACTTTAGAACCCAGTTCCTATATTTGAATATAAAAATGGATTTTATCAAACAAAGCTATGCTACATTTTACCACTGGGATCATCAAATGACAAATCAGAGCAAGATTACTGAATGTAAGTATATTGTTTACCTTCAGGAGGTGAATGTATCAAACCAAGTTCCGTGATAAAAGTTGTTGTTCTGCACTCTTCTCAAACAATTGCATGGTATTTTTTCACTGTAATAGCTACTGTAAATTGGACAATGCAGTTAGATTAACTACAATTTAAGCTTTCCGCACATATGACATGTCTACGTCCTGGAAAGTTGGATGTTACTTACAAAGTCATTATCGTCACATTAGCAACAACATTAGCAACAACCGTCCCAGTGTAGGGACACTAATCCCGAAGAGGTTTAAATTCAAAATGAAAAATGAAATACGAGCTATATTTTGGAAAAATACTCTACACAATATGCATATACTACATGACCAAAGGTATGTGGACACCTGCTCTTCGAACATCTCATTTCAAAATCATGGGCATTAATATGGAGCTGGTCCCCCTTTGCTGCTATACCAGCCTCCACTCTTCTGGGAAGGCTTTCCACTAGATAAGGAGCATTGCTGCGGGGACTTGCTTCCGTTCAGCCACAAGAGCATTAGTGAGGACGGGCACTGATGTTGGATGATTAGGTCGGCGTTCCAATTAATCCAAAAGGTGTTCGAGGTCAGAGCTCTGTGTAGGCCAGTCAAGCTCTTCCACACCTCTCTCGACAAACCATTTTTGGATGGACCTCGCTTTGTGCACAGGGGCATTGTCATGCTGAAACAAGAAAAGGGCCTTCCCCAAACTGTTAAAACAAAGTTGGTAGCACAGAATTGTCTAGAAGGTCATTGTATGCTGTAGCAAAATGTAGCATTAAAATTTTGCTTCACAGGAACTAAGGAGCCTAGCCCGAACCAAGAAAAACAGCCCCAGACCATTATTCCTCCACAATTCCTTCACAATAACACTTCAAGTTGACCGGGGCAGCTCCAGCAGGGCAGAAATTTGACGAACTGACTTGTTGGAAAGGTGGTATACAGTGCCTTCGGAAAGTATTCAAACCCCTTGACTTTCTCCACATTGTTTTATGTTACAGCCTTATTCTTAGATTAAATAAATAAAAATCCACCGCAATCTACACACAATACCCCATAATGACAAAGCAAAACCAGAAATACCTTATTGACATAAGTATTCAGACCCTTTGCTATGAGACTCGAAATTGAGCTCAGATGCATCCTGTTTACATTTATCATCCTTGAGATGTTTCTACAACTTGACTGGAATCCAACTGTGGTAAATTCAATTGATTGGACATGATTTGGAAAGGCAGACACGTTTCTATATAAAATATCCCACAGTTGACAGTGCATGTGAGAGCAAAAACCAAGCCACGAGGAGGCACAGATCTGGGGAAGGGTACCCAAACATTTCTTCTGCATTGAAGCTCCCCAAGAGCACAGTGGCCTCCATCATTCTTAAACGGAATAAGATTGGAACCACCAAGACTATTCCTAGAGCTGGCCGCATGGCCAAACTGAGCAATCAGGGGAGAAGGGCCTTGGTCAGGGAGGTGACCAAGAACCCAATGGTCACTCTGACAGAGCTCACGAGTTCCTCTCTGGAGATGGGAGAACCATCTCTGTAGCACTCCACAAATCAGGCCTTTATGGTAGTGGCCAGACGGAAGCCACTCCTCAGGAAAAAAGGTACATGACAGCCCGCTTGGAGTTTACCAAAGGTTATTTATTTACAAGTTTGCAAAAAAGTTCAGAAGTTCAGCTTCTTCAACATGTTCAATGGTAACACTCTTTACGTACAACCCCAGTTGAGGTCTAAGAGAATGTTTTGAACCAAATACAATATGTTTCAGAACAGTTTATTCTTAATTACCCATTCTGACACTGACTGTAACTCCTTGCTAAGAGTCTCAATGACTTCACTGGCTGTAGGTGCTGATGTGTAGAGTGTGAAATCAGCACATTAATTAATAGCCCAACAGGCACTTAGAGCCAGGCTTCTATTTCCTTAATGCACAAAGCTTTGGCTCATTTGCATAGTTCATTGTTTAATTCCAACATTTACATTTATTTTACCAGGTAAATTGGACTGAGAACACATTCACATTTACAGCAACAACCTGGTGAATAGGGGGGGGGGGGGGATTATTGAGCCAATTGGAAGCTTATGTGGCCATTATGGTACGAGGTCCAAATTGGGAACTTCGCAAGCACACCGGGGTTAACACCCCTACTCTTACATTAAGCGCCATGAGACACCCGCTTAACATTCCATCCGAAAGATTGCACCTTACACAGGACAATGTCCCTAATCACATTGTCCTGGGGTATTGGGATATTATTATTATTATTATTATTATTATTATTATTATTGACCAGAGGAAAGAGTGCCTCCAACTGGCCTGCCAACTCCACTTCCGGCAGCATCTGGTCTCCCATCCAGGTACCGACCAGGACCAACCCTGCTTAGCTTCAGAGGTAAGCCAGCAATGGGATGCAGGGTGGTATGCTGCTGACCTGACGACTCACTGTGCATTTAACAGTTCTTACTTTCGCCACTAGAGGGTGATCAGACGATTTCTAGGGGTCTGTAAGTAGTTGACTTTTTATGCTTGCCAATTAGCTGGCAGTTCTCAGCTGTTAGCAGCCAGATTTTTGCTGACATTACTGAATTATTTAATGTAACAAATCTAACAAACCTCAACCAATTCATGGTAACATTATAAACAATTCATTTAAACCCAGCGTTTATTTGAAACAGGCATTTATTACCTTAAATGTGGGCCAATACCGGGCTATTAGAAAGGGACAGGTGGCTATTTGAGACTGCATTTAATTTATGTTTTACATTAGTAATTTGTAAAAATAGAGAAGAGTAATGGCCCAAGGCAACTGCCCTGAGGGATACCGCACTGTACATATCTGATATTATTGTTTGCATTAGTTAGCTACATACCTTTGACAAGCATGGCAGCATTACCTGGTTGTAAATACCCTGAGTATAATGAAGCAAGCACTCAGCGTTCCAAACAAACTGTCAAACCTAACGAGATGACTGGAGGCCACTTGGAGCCGTTCATTTAAGTGATGTTAAGATCAAACAATCAAACCAGCGACCCGGGGAGAAAATACAACACATCCACATCAGTAAATGACGGGTAACAATGGTGACATCTAATTTATAGTTCAAGGACCGTGCACAAGCAAACAAACAGGCATTTCTGTTCCACACGTCCTTCTCAATTTGCCTCTCCCACGGTCCATTGCCTTTGGAAGGAAAAAAAAAGTTGAAAGTGCACAACTTTAGTCTGATGTCTCACTTGCAGTGCAGAGGCCTGAGCCCACAGCCCACCAGTCTTAAACTACCCCCCCACCCAAACAAAGGAAACAAGCTGACAGGCCTTGACACAAATGGTCCATTTACATGCACGCTTACTTACAGATACAACCCAGAGGGTGGGGTGGGGGGCTAGAAGGCTGAAACGGGTGGGGGTGCACTTTGTGCAATCGAGCGGAAATGATTTGAAAACATCTCAATGTGTCTACCCTATTTCCTTCCATCCCTCCTTGCCTTCTTTCTTTACTTCATTTCTTCCTTTCATTCTCTCAGGCAGGTGTTGTCAGTCCCCACTTCACAGAGTCAAGTGGCAGAAACTTTGAACCTCTGCGCCCCATTCATCTGGCAGGTTTTGGGCTCAGCTCGTGATCTTTATAAGCGCCTGGCTCTTGCTGTCTTTACATGTTGTCAGCAGCGCCTCCAGGTAACAGAGAGATTAAGCACAGTGAGATGCCCTCGTACATCAGCAAAGCTTTAGTGAAGGGGGTCTTTAAATATTTAGGGTATGAGTAGAATGACACGTTGCTGCGCAAAATAAAAAAAATAATACAAATCTAACCATTTACATTTAATTCCTGGATGTCTGTTTTGTAGGTAACTATAGTTTAGAAAAACGGCAAAAAAAATATTTTTGTACAAGATAATACATTTGTTTGTATGACAGTGATATCCTATGTGAGGTGATGGAGGAATATTTCATATAAAAGCGTTCATACATCATTAAATGCAAATACATCAAATCAGCATGTTAAAAATACATCTATAAAGGCTCAGATATCTAGACATTTCTATAAATAATCATCCATCAAAATGATTAAAACATTTTTTTTTCAACTCTCTCAAAAATCCCTTTTACGTGACTTCCACTATCTTTTCATCTTAATCCATCAATATAATTTTCATGTGTGTAGACTCTAGCCACATCCTCAAGCATTTTCAAAACAAGCAAATAAACATCACGTGATTTCACCGTTCTGGCCCTGTGTCAGACTCAATTAACTTCTCCAGGTAATGACCCTATTTGCATAGTAAACCCGGGCCCGTGTGTGAACCCTAATGGGGCCACTACCTGAGGAGATTAATTGAGAGTGACATGAATTGAACTTTTTTCCGCCCCTCTTTCTTGCTTACCCCCTCAGAAAAAATCTGTCTCATTTTATTTTCTACCGCGCTACAAGCCTAAATAGCAGGAGTCCTTCAAACTTTGACACGGGGCTCTGAGAAGAAAGGACGTTGCTTGCATTATGCATCATTACATGTGATGTGCGGAGCAGGTGCAACACCGGGCTTGCATGGTGTTCCTAGGTTTGGCAGAGAATAAAATAAATACCCCAGATAAGTGAAATGGAACATGAGATGTGCCTTATTACCAAACATGCTGCGTCTCTGTACTAATTACCAGGTAACAAGGTTTAAATTTGCACAGGCTGAAAAGGACAGCAGTACAAAAGCACACAAAAACAGACAAATCCCACTGTAATGCTAAACAGAAGAGTACTATAGCTGGAGCCATTTGGAAGACAGTCCTCTGCGGCAAATTGCCATGTAATGCACCCATCCTCGTTTCCTATCAAATGACTTGTACTAGATATAATTACCGGTGTGGTTAATCTTATCAACATGTGAATGAAGTCCACCTCTAATGTGAAACTGAGGCAACTAAAAACACCATTAAATCCCCGTCCCTTTAAACCCCCGTCCCTTTATGCAATAAAAAGTGACAGAATAAATTTGTTCTCATGGCTAAGGGCAGCAGACATTCATTTTCTAAGTGACAATTCCATCCCACCCAGAAAGGAGAGGAAGGAAGTGAGAGAGAAAGAGCGTGCGCGCGAGAAAGCGAGGAAGAGAAAGAGGGGTGGCAATGCACTGACTTATTTAATATTGTAAGAAAGATGACCTCAGGTCCAAGAAGCGCCAACTTTTAAGACTGAAAACAGAAACAATGGATTCGTCTTAATTGTGACATTACAGGCACTCGCACAGCCAGGAACAGAGGGGGACTGATTAAAAGGACGGGAAAAGTGGGTGACTTTGTGAAAAGGTCATCGCACACTTATACACCTGGGGTTTTCACGTATTTTCCTCTCCAAAAAAAAAAGGAGAAAAAAAAAAGAACAAACTCCTATGTGATAAAAAGAGTAAGGAAAGGCGTTTCGGGTGCCAGGGACGATATTTTACAATGCATTAGTGAAATAAGATGGTAATTTCGTGGGCAGTGTGTATCCGGGCAGAAAATTACAAAAGGGAATGATCCTCCATGTCTCTGTTAGCTTTCAGCGAGTTCGCCTGCCATCACCCAGGTGGGCTAGGCGCGGGGGTTAATTGAGAGGTTAACAGGAGGTTGTGTCAGTCAAAGGTCAGTGCTGTGCTCTACCCAGCAGGGGGCCCCGTGGTCTCCATGGTCCCTGCTAACCTCGCCGTGTGTTGGTGGCCGTGTTTCCGTGTTCCTCCGCTGCGTCTATGTGAGAGGCTTTCTAATAGAGAGTAGAGCAGAGGGGAGCCACACTGAGCCGTACTACAGACTACCTATTGTCTCAGTGATGAATAGTGGGAAAGATGAAAAAGGACAGTAGCGCAACAGAGTATCATAGGGTCTCTGGTCAGTGCCGTAGTCATACTACTGACCTCCCACATGACACACCGGTGTCATTTGATGTTACACTATAGTTGGATTAATAAATATATATACTATAATACTATAAATTGCATAATATTGTAACTAATTGCCAATTCATAAGTATTTTGGAAAGCAGACAGTATAATTACAGAGCACCAGCTAATAGAGTTGGTCAAAGTAGAAAGCACACAGACCTGACTTGGAGACCACCACACTGACTGCTGCCCACCAATTAAGGATGTACAGTACATATGACATACGGTGCATTCGAAAGTTTTCAGACCCCTTGACCTTTTCCACATTGTTACAATTTAATCAATTTTTAGAATAACGCTGTATTTTTTCCTCAATCTACACACAATAATAACAACTTTTTGCTTTAAGGACAAAATTGAACATCGTATTTACATAAGTATTCAGACCCTTTACTCAGTACTTTGTTGAAGCACATTTGGCAGCGATTACAGCCTCGAGTCTTCAAGGGTATGACGCTACAAGCTTGGTACACCTGTATTTTGGGATTTTCCCATTCTTCTCTGCAGATCCTCTCAAGCTCTGTCAGGTTGGATGGGTAGCGTCTAACCATCCCCATAGCATGATGATGCCACCACCATGCTTCATGGTAGGGATGGTGCCAGGTTCCCTCCAGATGTGATGCTTGGCATTCAGGCCAAAGAGTTCCATCTTAGTTTCATCAAACCAGAGAACCTTGTTTCTCATGGTCCGAGAGTCCTTTAGGTGGCTTTTGGCAAACTGCATGTAGGCTGTCATGTGTCTTTTATTGAGGCTTCCTTCTGGCTACTATACCATGATTACCTAATTGGTGGAGTGTTGCAGATACGGTTGTTCTTCTGGAAGGTTCACCCATCTGCACAGAGGAACTCTGGAGCTCTGTCAGTGACCATCGCCTCCCTGACCAAGGGCCTTCTCCCCCGATTGCTCAGTTTGGCCAGGCGGTCAGCTCTAGAAAGAGTCTTGGTGGTTCCAAACTTCTTCTATTTAATAATGGAGGCCAACATAGTCTTGGGGACCTTCAATGCTGCAGACTTTTTTTGGTACGCTTCCCCAGATCTGTGCCTCGACACAATCCTGTCTCGGAGCTCTACGGACAATTCCTTCGACCTCGTGGCTTGGTTTTTGCTCTGATATGCACTGTCAACTGTGGGACCTTATATAGACCGGTGTGTGCCCTTCCAAATCATGTCCAACCAATTGAATTGACCATTGGTGTTGTAGAAAAATCAAGGATGATAAATGAAAACAGGATGCACCTGAGCTCAATTGAGTCTTATAGTAAATAACTTATCGTTTTTTAAAAAAGTAATAGATTTGTAAAAAAAAAAAAAAAAATCAAAACAAATCTGTTTTTGCTTTGTCTTTGTGGTATTGTGTGTAGATTGATGAGGAAAAACATATTATCCATTTTAGAATAAGGCTGTAATGTAACAAAAAGTGAAAAAAAAGTGAAGGTGTCTGAATACCTTCCAAATGCACTTCATGTGCTTTAGCCATGTGTTCATCCTGTTCATCTCATGCCAATGCTAGGTACGGCATGACAAGGAGAGACAAAACAGTTGGCTAAAGTGCCAACAGATCTGCTTCCATGCCAGGAAAGTGTTACACAATGGCTCATAGCAACTCTGAAGACAAGTAATACAAGTACATTTACAACATTCATACTTATTTTTAAATGTTTTATTATTTCAGACATGATTCTGAATTCATGTATAACAACCTACAGAGTGTGTTGTATGCTAAATGCAGTGAAAAGAGGTCTTCTAGAAGATAGAAACGGTGAAGACGGTGCAGTATACCACATACACATCAACTCATGGACAGAATATAAAAACATACTAGTTTGAAAAAAAAAAAGAAGATAAATACATGTAAATACTAGGTCTTCACATTATCTATAGTGTTGTTCCTGTTAATAGGCCTGCATATCCAGAGAAAGACTGTGGCTAGTTTGTCATACAAACGTTAAGAGGTCTGCGGCTTCGTTTCATACAGAGTGCGACGGAACGCTATCGGCTGCGGAGGTGTCCTTCCAACTCCTTTAAACGTAATGACAATCCACCATTAGAGAAGCAAGCCTAAGATTTGACAGCACATTATCTTTTGATGGTGTGAAGAGGAGGAACATTACCATTTAGAATAGCTACACACTAATGAGTCCCCGTGTTAAGTATCACTAAAACAAGATCAAAGCAAATCTTTTCTTCGAGGCCGAGGGAAATGATTCACCACAAACTCAACTTGATACACAGAATTTAGAAGAGAAAAAAAAATCTGCTGAAAAAAAAAAATAAATGTTGCGCATTAGTTTAGGATTCTCTTCTCCTCCGACTGACAGTCCAGAATACTTCCTTATTGTGTTGCGAGTCATTCACTTGTAATCCAAAAGCCGCTTATGGCAAACAGGGTCAGCCATGTCATAATTCCTTATCACGTTCTGTTTCTAAAGAGTGCAGTTGAAGTGGTAATACTGGAGGCAGTATCCCAAATACATGCCAAAATAACATCACAGAAGTAACCGTCGTACCGTACAGTATGTAATCAAAGTGGAGTGTAAGACTGAGCAAATAATTGGTCGTCGTCAATGTAAAAACATTGTTTCCTACAATATGAAAACGTTGTGCAATTCATCAGTCGGACAAATTTCTTAGCCCTTGTATATTCCAGGTAGCCAGTATTTCCAATGTATATCCAGTATATTCCCGTCTTGAAAGATCGACAGGTGAAAACCATGATGAGAGTCTTCAGGATAGACTAAAACCATTATTTCCAACAATATGGCTTTAACATTGCGTAAGGGCACACGCTACAGCATAACTCAAATGTTAATTAAATCATTAGTTATATCAGGCCAACAATCAGGAACAATCTGACAAGATTAATACTACTCATATCTGGAGTGAACTGCTGACGGTAGGCCTAAATCAAAATCTCCTCTGATCTAATAACAGCAATGGCAGCATACCCCAAAGCCTGACAACCCAGATGTCCTTTAACTCAATGTTAACCCTGTAGTTAACCCTGCCTGTGATCCATCACTCCTTCTCAAAGAGATTTGTTGACACAGGAGGTAAATATTTTGCTATTAGACTACATAGCATAAATGGTATCGTAACATCTGTCAAAAGACACTGGGATGGGACAACTAACAAGCGATGGAGATTTTAGTTCTAGGTGTCCGAGATTAGCATTGGCTATACGTAATGGAGCTTCATTTGCGCAGTCTTGTAAGTAACTCAAGCACACTTGAACCCGAAAGACAACTAAAATGTGTCCTACAAAGCATGTACATTTACATCATTTAAATGGCACAGAACAAAAAGTGATTAAATACATTGTTGACAGAAAAGGTATACATTAATCTACCGGATTTAGTGCTGATCTTCAAACTTTCTTTACATGAAGCTTTTCAATACGTATAGGTTTTGCAAACTACAGTAGATATGGACTAGAACTACGGCTGTTCTGATCGGTTGACGCATATTGTTCATGAATGTGTGTCATGAAGGTGTATTAATATGAGTAGGAAAAACACATCCCAGAAACATCAACATTATTACAGTGTCATACAGTACTGACTAAACACTAGAGGTCGACCGATTAAATCGGAATGGCCGATTAATTAGGGCCGATTTCAAGTTTTCATAACAATCGGAAATCTGTATTTTTGGACGAACGATTTTGCCGATTTATTATTATTTTTTACACCTTTATTTAACTAGGCAAGTCAGTTAAGAACACATTCTTATTTTCAATGACGGCCTAGGAACGGTGGGTTAACTGCCTTGTTCAGGGGCAGAACGACAGATTTTTACCTTGTCAGCTCAGGGATTCAATCTTGCAACCTTACAGTTAACTAGTCCAACGCCTGCCTCATGAGGAGCCTGCCTGTGATGCGAATGCAGTAAGAAGCCAAGGTAAGTTGCTAGCTAGCATTAAACTTATCTTATAAGAAACAATCAATCATAATCACTAGTTATAACTACACATGGTTGATGATATTACTAGTTTATCTAGCGTGTCCTGCGTTGCATATAATCGATACGGTGTGCATTCGCGATAAAGGACTGTCGTTGCTCCAACGTGTACATAACCATAAACATCAATGCCTTTCTTAAAATCAATACACAGAAGTATATATTTTTAAACCTGCATATTTAGCTAAAAGAAATCCAGGTTAGCAGGCAATATTAACCAGGTGAAATTGTGTCACTTCTCTTGCGTTCATTGCACGCAGAGTCAGGGTATATGCAACAGTTTGGGCCGCCTGGTTCATTGCAAACTAATTTGCCAGAATTTTACGTAATTATGACATAACATTGAAGGTTGTGCAATGTAACAGCAATATTTAGACTTAGGGATGCCACCCGTTCGATAAAATACAGAACGGTTCCGTATTTCACTCAAAGAATAAACGTTTTGTTTTCGAAATTATAGTTTCCGGATTCGACCATATTAATGACCTAAGGCTTGTATTTCTGTGTGTTATTATGTTGTAATTAAGTCTATGATTTGATAGAGTAGTCTGACTGAGCGACGGTAGGCACCAGCAGGCTCGTAAGCATTCATTCAAACAGCACTTTCGTGCGTTTTGCCAGCAGCTCTTTACTGTGCTTCAAGCATTGCGCTGTTTATGACTTCAAAGCCTATCAACTCCCGAGATTAGGCTGGTGTAACCGATGTGAAATGGCTAGCTAGTTAGCGGGGTGCGCGCTAATAGCGTTTCAAACGTCACTCGCTCTGAGACTTGGAGTAGTTGTTCCCCTTGCCCTGCATGGGTAACGCTGCTTCGAGGATGGCTGTTGTCGATGTGTTCCTGGTTCGAGCCCAGGTAGGAGCGAGGAGAGGGAGGGAAGCTATACTGTTACACTGGCAATACTAAAGTGCCTATAAGAATATCCATTAGTCAAAGGTATATGAAATACAAATGGTATAGAGAGAAATAGTCCTAAAATTCCTATAATAACTACAACCTAAAACTTCTTAACTGGGAATATTGAAGACTCATGTTAAAAGGAACCACCAGCTTTCATATGTTCTCATGTTCTGATCAAGGAACTTAAACGTTAGCTTTCTTACACTTTGTTTTTGCATTATTTAAACCAAATTGAACATGTTTCATTATTTATTTGAGGCTAAATTAATTTTATTGATATATTATATTAAGTTAAAATAAGTGTTCATTCAGTATTGTTGTAATTGTCATTATTACAAATAAATAAAAATTGGCCGATTAATCGGTATCGGCTTTTTTTGGTCCTCCAATAATCGGTATCAGTATTGAAAAATCATAATCGGTCGACCTCTACTAAACACACTAAAAGGCTGCTAAATATCAAAGTAAAATATGTATTCCTTTGATTTTGCGTCAGGGATTGACAGTTTGGTTGAGAAAAAGAAGAACACTTTTAAAGGCAAATATGTCAGTCGGATAGGATTCCTGAAATGATAGAGATCTTCCTATCCAATAAGGCATCTAAAGTAATACTGTTTAAAGAGCTGATTAACATAACAGAGCTTGTTAACAGTGAACACACTTTGGTTAATTAAAACAACATGTTTATACTTGTGGTATGTAACAAAAGCATTTCTAAACTATTTTTGGCCCCTGCTTGGCCATGTTGGCAGAGAGGCCCAGTGTAGATTAACAGATCTCTCTGTGTAGGCTTATATCGAAGGCACGCCGCCGCCCCCCCCCCCCCCCCCCCCCCCATTGACCCACACACACTTTCCCCCCTCTCCCTCCCTCTGCTGGAGTGTAAAGTACAGGTTACAGTAGCAATACGGCCATCATTCCCAATCCCATCATGGCCCTTCCTATGTGGGGAAGCAGATGCCGCAGCACTCCATGCAGATCTCCAGGCAGTCGGAGGACTCGCAGCAGGCGTCCATGATGCCACAGTCCATGTCGTCGCAAGGGCAGTTGCAGTCGTCTCCCATGTCCTCAGCGCAGCAGCAGCAGCAGACCTCCGACGTGCAGGTGCCACAGCTAGCCTGGGCCACCACCATGTTGCACAGGGTCAGGAACTCACAGAACAGACAGGCCAGGATGCAGTGGACACAGCAGTCTGGGTCCAACACACACCATGTCCATAGAGACGGGTGGAGGATGATGATGAAAAAGGATGAAGGATGCATGAAAAAAAAAAACACAGAAAACATGATCAAATACAAAGAAAACAAACAGAAACCAAGAACTAAAGCATATTAAAAGCCAGTGGGAAAAATCTGATTAAAACCCCTGCCTGGAACAGAGCGAGTTAATCCCTGGGTCCTTTGTAATCAGAAGCCTTGAGCAGGGCTCAGGCAGTTAGTTATACAGTCACAAATCAGACTGGCCAATTACTCAGACACATACAGTATGATAATGTCCTAACAATAAATAGGGCAAGATAACAGACTATCACTATTAACTGACAAAATCATTTGCAAAACAGACAAAACCACAGAATTAAATGGAACAACGGTAGAATAGTCAATAGTAGAATATTGTCTCTATGGATGAAACTGTGTCCATGACTGGATGTGTGTATTGTGTGGGCGTGAACCTGTGTGTGTGTGTGTATGAGGGCATGAACGTGTGTGTGTGTGTGTGTGTGTGTGTGTGTGTGTGTGCGCGCATTCAGGTGCATAAGAGAGAGTGTAAACTGAGTAAAAGGTGCAGACTAAGCAGGGAGGAGGAAGGAGGGCCAAATGGAATCAGGGAAAATTCCAAAAGGGACTGAATTCCACTTTTGAGTTTTGATTAGCAGCTTTCTAAATAATTGGGGCATTATCATGCAAATGCAGACATGATTACGTAAAGCTGATTAGCAAAATCCGAATTCTTCTCCCTGGCAAATTGTTGTGCCAATGCTGCCGTTTTCCTCATCACTGATTAACATTCAACCTCTTCTTCGACCTTTTACGTGGCTGGGGAGCACGACGCCAAATCACTGTTGTCTTCCAATGAACGGATGGAGAACCCTCTCTGCTTCACCAATGAGACAGCTGTCATTTTATTTTATGGAAATTATTACTCCGTTTTTTGTTCAGAATGTAAGTGATGTCATGCACTAACGGCCGTTACATGAAAATCAGGTGGTACACAGTAAAAACAAAAATTTAGATTTAGACAAAAACGATAAGTAAAGAACATGTAGAATTTAAAAAAAATCAAAGCACATGCAAATGAAATGAATAAACAGCTTTGTACTAAGTCCTGTGTACTACGTCACAGATCTCCTCTGCCGGGCTGTTTTCTGTACCAAGCAAGGAGCTGAGAAGGCTCTCCCAGCAGAGCCAGCCCAGCTGAGCCAGCCCAGCAGAGCCAGCCCAGCAGAGCTTTGGAGCTGCAAGATATGAATATGGATGCAGAAAAATGCCAGTACAAACAGAGTGCATTTTCAGAACTTTCATCAGACAATCCTCAGCATGTCAGAAAGACAGGGCTCCTTTCTGACTGGGTTTGAGGAAGAGAACAAAGGAGAAGGAAAAGAGGAGAGGATGGGACGGGACGGGCTGAGGAATGCTGAAAGCTCATGTTTGAGCAATCAAAGTCCCCCCCCCCCCCCCCTGTTCCCTCACACAGGCAGGCCGCAAAGCTTGACCAGTGGCGCTGTATCAGATACAAACCAGATAGAATGCCAACATGGAACGATACAATTGTGTTCCCCAAAATGTTTGAACGCAGCTAAATCATAGGCAAACTACAACGGAGACACTTTCGAAAAAAAAACGCTTCATTTGTCAGCATTTGAAACGATGGCATTAAGTTACTGAAAAATCATGAATTCATGATACTGTGCCTATACATATTGTGCAGCGTATTCTAGAACTGAAAGCGCTTGTGTACTACTGGAGACAGTGGAACGAGCAGAACTTTGCCAATGTCAAATTATGAAACCTCAAAGCCTCTCAAACCTTGAAAAACGCCTTGCAATAATTAAGCTAGTACCAGAACAGTACACGGTTCTGATACAAAATTATCTAAATACTGGCCATAGCGTCAAGCAGTTAGGGCATCTTAGTTAGCTATTCACTTGGATGTATGATTCAACAGCAGCGATTAGTGAAAAACCTTACAGAAGGGGGGCGAGGAAGGGGGCCGGGTCATGTACACAAGAACGCCAGACATCTCTCCTACCACAAAGAAAAATACGGCGGAAATTGACACCGCCTCAGCGAGAGATCGTTCATGTTTAATGTCAGGCCGCGGCGAAGATGCCCAGATTCTGGAGGGCCAAAAACAGCGGCGAGCGCATCAGAGGAAATTGTTTGAGACATCTGGAGAAAGAAAAAAACTCCAAAGGCTCACATCAAAAAGAGGAGCAGCATGACATAAAACAAGCTGGAATGGGTGCACACCATCAAGCCAAAACGAAAACATTCAAATGAAGAGAGACTGTTGCATGGAGGGCCAGGATACCGCCTAGCTGCCTGCCAAAAACACAGGGAGGGAGAGAGGGAGGGTGAGGGAGAGCGATTGAGAGGAGAGGCCCACCCCATGCAGTAGCCTTTACAGTGCAAGTCCATAACGCATGAATGAGGGTCAAACCTGTGGCTATGGGGAATATACACACCAACCAAGGTGTGACGACAGAGCAAGCAGACTACAGAGCAAAGAAAGCATTCCAAATCAGTCACCACAAAGCCCTTAAAAAGTATTGAATGGGACAGCTCAAATCATAATTGACAAAAAAAAAATGTAAACACAAAAAAGGCCCCAACGGACCCCCAGCCTGACTAAAGGACGAGCGCTAAACAACTCTTCAGTCAGTTGGAAATACAGAACTTATCACAGCTTTATTTCAGTGCTAGAGATCATGTGCCAAGAATGCTCTGTTGTAGAATCCCCTGAGCTAGGTCCTCTTCCAGAGGAGCTGTTTGGTAGCTCATTTCACAGGCAAACAGATTATGGTAATCCATGTAAACATTAAAACACAACAGCTTGCTGTTTTCCGCCGGGAAATAAATACTTGAGTGTGAACATATTGACTTAGAAAACACAAGTCGGGAAAATAAGCAACACAAAAGCTGTAATGAGACTTATTGAACTGTTGCTGCTATTTGAGTTTGCCAATTAAGACGTGGAAGAAAACATGACACCGGTGGAATACATCATTGGAGAATATTTAACTTGTATCATACCTTATATTTATAGGGAACTCTATCACTTGTTAGTCTTAGCCCTACCGCCAATCTGCTGCATATTTCAAATAGCGTAACCTTGGTGAAGACAATCTCAAATTCCCCAATCCATATAAAAAAACACACAGTGAGCTCCAAAAGTACTTTGTTTTGGTTCTGTACTCCCAGGACTTTGGATTTGAAATTATACAATGACTATGAGGTTAAAGTGCAGACCGTTAAGCTTTAATTTGAGGGTGTCATTCAGGACTACCCATAATCATGGTAGCATCCACATGAATGAAGGTGTGTTTAGAAACATATTCTACTCTTATTTGCAATCAAAGTGACTCCAGAAGGACAACACATCATGTACCATTCATTTCTATCGGGCACAAAATCATCTGAAAACACAACCAAAACAAACAGCAAATGCATCCAACAAGTCTGTAAGAGTCACAAGCTTGATGTAATCATTCTGAGCTATGAATATAGGACCAAATAATACACTTTTGACTACTTGCACACACATAAGTGAATTTTGTCCCAATACCTTCGGTCTACTAAAATGGGGGGACTATGTACAAGAAGTGCTGTAATTTATAAACGGTTCACCCGATATGGACGAAAATACACAAAAATGAAAGCTGGTAGTGTGCACTTTAACCTCAGTCATCGTATCATTTCAAATCCAAAGTGCTGGAGTACAGAGCTAAGATAAAAACTGTCACTGTCTCAATACTTTTGGAACTCACTGTATCACACTTCCTATCATCCAATCTTATTTTAACTCCCTCTTCCTCTATAAGACAAAGTAAAAGACAAATTGAGAGGAGTCCGAGACGAGGCGATGATAAGCAGGGAGCAGCAGGCAGGTTAGATAATGGATAGCAGATAACAGATAGCAGACAGCTGTTACAAGATAAAAAAAGAGGATGTGTGTGTGTGTGTGACTCCCAGACAGACAGAGCCACTGTTAATGAGGAGCCACAGTGGGGCTGGAGACTGGAGGACAGACATGAGCCCATGCAGAGGGAGGAAGGTATGAAAGGAGGGATGACACTTCGCAGGCAACCTGGGCGGCTCAGCCTCATTAGCGGGTCACACCTTACTGACCACTAGTCATTCAGAACACCAATCACCTTCATTACACTCACCTCCGCACAACACCAGAGAAAATGATGGTTCCTCCTGAATTCTAAAATCCATCCTTTCGGTTGTTGTTGAGTAAAATAAAGCCATAGGAAGCAGGCCTTGACCAAATGAAAGTGTACTTTCATCATTAAAATAAGACAACCGACAGAATCTGTCCATTTTTGACTGTCTATTCTGTCCCCTCCACAAATAGCATTTTAAATAGTGGAAGACGTGCCCTAAAGGTGTTGATGAAGTGCTATAGGGGAAAGTCAAGCCAAGCAGATGAAGGATGTGCGTGTTCATTGTGTGATTATTCGTGTGTGAGTGACTCTAATGACCTTAAGTTGGAGCACAGTACTTACCTCCTGGTGAGAGAGTGTGTTCTATATAAGACAGAGTATGTGTGTGTACAGTCGGCGCCCAGTACTTATAACTCACCCTCTGGTAATGTCCCAGGCTTGTGGGATCCGGTGGAGCTTCCCTTACTCTGTCTGCTGCTGTCGCTGTTGACCGACAGGCTGGAACGAAGCTGGCTCTGCATCTTCTGGGAGACGCCGGGCGATGGGTGCTGCTCCACCCCACAGGTACATTGCCGGCGAATTCCATTGCCGTTACTCAGGCCGGTGGAGGATTGGTGGTCATTTTGACTGCTGGTAGAAGCAGTATCTTCTCCTCCCTCGTCGGGCTCTCCCTGCGCAGAGGTGGTTGGCTGGGGCAGCGGCTGAGGTTGAGCTGGATGGGAAAAGTTTTTTTTTTTAAGGTCACACTCCTCTCTTTTCAGTTAGTGAGGACTTACTGTGCTTTGAGCATGTTTGACAGAGAACATGGCATTTATTCTCTACTCAGGTTATATAGAGAAGGATGTTTAGAAGGTTCAAGGTACTGCGTGTCTTTGTTATGTGCTCATGTCAAGTACCAAATAAGTCACTTAAGGTTACTTTTTTTGTAACCCTCAAGATTTCTCGTTTTGATCTTTTTATACCATCAGAGCAGATATGGGAATCCCGAGGCTAAACCTTCAACAACTGTCCTTTTCTTGTACTGTCATTGTGGATCCTTAACAAATACAAGAGCACAGAAGAGGATGCAACCTTCACCACAGCCAAATGATCACACAGTACAGTATCCCTGTAGGTGAACAGTGATTGAACAGCGTTTTCTTGGAGAAGCACCCAGGTGAGTTAAGACGGAGAGAGAGAGAGAGAGAGAGAGACTGATCATGCATTCCTGCCTCTGCTACAGTAGAGTAGTGATTTCCCTTCCCCTTTCGCAAAGCTCTGGCTCTTCACACTCTTACAGTCGCTCCACGTGTGACAGGTAGCAGCCAGCCATGAAGAGTCAACCCCCGAACAAATGAACGTCGGGCATCTGATAAAATAAAGGGAGCGGTGACATTTCCAGGGGAAGAGACTCCTGCACCTCCAGCTCTACAGGGAGCTAGCTAGCGCCTGCATTTTACGTCCCATCTGCATCACAAAGGAGAGACAAGTAGCAGCACGGTGACTTATTGATCTCCGTTGAATTATTCAGCTCTTTAGGGTTTCTCCCCCTTTCTTTTTCACAACCTCTGCATTTTTAGGGTGCGAGTGCTGTACAAGCGGCGGCCCATTCAGCAATACAACACTCACAGGGGAACTTTGTTGGCGACAGCCACACGATGTAGTGTTGATTTGCAGAGTGCTACGACTGTACCTGAACTTTTCCAAGTCAAAGTGGATGCACCAAACAGCGATCTGAAAATGCCCATTCTTTCGTTCCTGTCTGCTCACCAACTAGTACAAATTGTTAACAAGAGAAAGGAAAATGGAGCTCTAGCCAAACGTTTATTTTTTTTTTTTTTACAACACTCAGCACCCACTCAGAGACTTCTCTGACGAGAATGTAGATGCAAAACTATGCAATTAAAGAGAGACACTGCTTTGTCTCCTCGTACAGTGGTCCGCATGCTGCCTCTATAAACAAATAAGACTTTTGGGATCAGGTTTCAATGCAAATTGAATTAGCACAAAGGAGAATTCATTATGCTCTGGTTTAAACCCAGGTTGATGGATTTGACAGCTTTTTACGTGACATTGTTAGTAAACTATGGTGGCTAACAAGGAGATTCAACAATTACTTGTTGTTTTCTTTCACCATATCCACATGTAACTTGTGTGATATCAATTTTGTTCTTCTATAGTGAACATCAACAATCTATTCTGTGATAAGGCACATTTTGTAACAGTGGAATTCAGAATCGGCAACAAACACACCATAATATAAACTGGTACAAAAGTTATCTTAAGCTTGCCACCCAAGAGGCGCAGCGGTCTAAGGCACTGCATCACTACAGCCTCGGGTTCGACCCCAGGCTGTGTCACAGCAGGCCGTGACCGGGAAACCCATGAGGCGGCGCACAATTGGCCCGTCGTTGTCCGGCTTAGGGGAGGGTTCGGCTGGCCGGGATTTCCTTGTCTCACCATGCTCTGGCAACTCCTTGTGGCGGGCCGGGTGCCTGCAAGCTGACTTCGGTTGTCAGTTGGACGGCATTTCCGCCGACACATTGGTGCGGCAGGCTTCCGGGTTCAGCGAGCAGTGTGTCAAGAAGCAGTGCGGCGCATGGCTCTCGACCTTCGCCTCTCCGGAGTCCGTAGGGGAGTTGCAGCAATGAAACAAAACTAACTACCAATTGGATAACACACAATTGGGGAGAAAAGGGGGTAAATGTAAAAAGTGATAATATAATAAGCTCAATACCCTTTACTGAAATAGCCTACTGGGTGGGTACAAACACAGTATGTAGGCAGGACTATGTGACGCCACACTCTGGCCTAAAAGACTACATTTGCCTATGAAATAAATTACCCATAGCAGCTTGTGTAATAAAGCAGTCTCTTTTCTCATACAGAGGTCATGGAGGCATCCACAAACGACCAACACACAGTCTGTCTATTCCCTGCCTCAGCCAGCATAATTACCTTTCCCTTTGGAGAAAGTCAAGCTTTCAATTTACGAAGTATAAATAGTTATTAGGAAACCACCAGATAAAACAGCAGCGGTTTGGGTTTCCGACACACTAGAAAGCCTAGAAAGTGGTTCAAGTGCGAGCCAAGGAAGACACATTTCCAGGGACAGGTTCCCAGTGTCTCTGGCAGACATTTTTATTTTTTACCCAGAGAAGGCAATGGGAGACAAAGATGAATGAACAGGGTAACATTCAGAATCATTGATCACGTTAATGATGATCCTGCCAAAGATGACGACATGATGAACCATGTAACCACACTGAACCAAGCCAGCTTGTAGAACATAGAATATACTGTAGAACTCCTTCTGGTAATAAGAGAGAAATAGAACTAGCAGCAATAGACAATAACAGTCAAACATCAACTTGGATAACAACTGTATACTCTATAGATCAGGTATACAATATAAATGCCTATGTAATATAAATGCACTACAAAGTCAATATTCCTACCCAGACAAGGGAACAAAAAAAAATATATTAAAAAATCCCCCCAGAAGTTTAAATAATCATAAGCGATTAAAATTGAACAGTTGAGTGGTTTACCACAAAAACTTGTTCGGAGCTGGTGGACGTACACAACCTGACAGATCGCATTAAAAAAACATGTTTAGGCGATGAAGAAAAAAAGCACACTTCAAATTGGACTTCTAACCACCCTATTTCTAACACAACAACTGTTGGGAGTGTACATCTGTAGTTGAATAATACATGGAGTATTCCTCTACACAGGCTGTCAAACATATCAGAGGGAACTGGGGGTGAGTGGTTCTTGACTGTCTAAGCAGCATCCCAATTTGGTCCCTTATATCTGACAGGCTCAAATATCTTGGGAGCATTTAAAACATTTTTTTTTTTTTTTAAAGGCCATTGTTTGATGGATTCATGAAGAACACACAAATATAAATTGCCATTTGTCACCAAGTTTTCAGCAAGTAGTACCCCCACGTCATGGGGACAGCAGCACCGGTGCGCCTAGAGCGCGCTACGGTCTGTGTGCGGGATCGCTCTGTATGTAAAACTGGGTATAAACACCTACGTTTTGTTTTGTGTGCCAGAAAATAGGTCCTACAGGAAGAATTCAAAATTGCACCCAAAAGACACGAGTATAGCACTGACCCACCAGGAAGACACAGGAATATGAACATCAACTCAAATGTGCTGTATACGACTAAGAGGTCAAAACAGGGCAGCTTGGAAATTCTCATTTGCACATTACTACACTGTAAGTCATAGGTAAGGCAGGAGCTGGATTGAAAAACATAGAACGCTGTGCTTCTATGGCTCAATCCTTTGTAATATTAAACGGGAGAGAGAGTTCTGTTTGCAGAGACCTATTAGGATGCCTATCATAAGGAACATACAGTTAGTTATTCAAATGTCACACGTCAGCAGGCTAAACAGATCCACCCAGCAACATCTCCTAACAGCTAGCCAGATACAGCACACTTGTCAAATGCACTGTGGAATACTCACAGGGGGGGCGGACAAATATGACAAACAAGATGTAAACTAATCCAACAGGAGCATCTCTTTCAGAAACACTGAAAGACACTTAAAATGGTAATTCTCCAAGTAACTTGTTTGTTTATCTTTGTACTCATTACATATGTACATATTATAAACATGTCTCCTGTACATGTTCTGGCCTTATACCTGGTTGATCGAAATGCTAATTTGTGAATGTGCCCATGACCTAGCAGCAGTCTCATCGTCCCCTAAACAGCCTGGGGTGGCGTTTCCCCTCCTAACAAACACCCCTGTAATGTCTGGCTGGCTGGGTTGCTCAATCCAAAAAGGGATAGATTTTCTCATTAGAAATTATACGTCTCCCATTCCCATAGTTATAGACGCAAAACCAGGGGAATTATATGTGGAGAAGGAGGGGGGGGGGGGAATAGCACCATAAATGTTATTACAAAGGCTCTGATTTAAAAAAAATCCTTCGGCATATCAAAGCTCATTTACAGTTTGACCTTCCAACTCTGTGACAAGGACTTTCTTTATTGTGTCAGAGGACAGGTTGTTGGAAGCGACATGCAATGTCAGAGTCATCATGAGTTGTCCTTTCAACTCCTCCAACTCAACACAACCCAGGCTGTGATCATCGCACATGTGAGCATCAGGCGTAAAAAAAATTGCATTTTAATTGCATTCAAATTGATTCAAATCTAGCGTGAAAATGTTGATGAGTGTTAGGGTGCTGTAGCTTAGAATAGCCTAGATAAACTAGTCCAACAAGCCTAGTCTAACTAATTAATGGACACTAGCATTCACCTAAAAAATAATTGTATAGCAGGAAGGCATTCAACACATGCAGCGTAACAGGAAAATGTATCATGCTTCAACAGAATAAAACATGTGACAATCTCAGGATGACTCTGTGGTGGTTGTCGTGGTAATGTCAGATCACTCCTATAGTAAGAAAGTAACCACCCAACTGATCACACACAGCTCTATTCATCTTAGCCTAGTGACCATCGGCCATCTGTGCCTGTTGAGGGAACTAAATGACCTTCTCTGATAGGATACTCTATCAGCAGGACGTGACAGGTTATGCGACAGTAGTGTTTTAACTCCATTAGCCCTCCTACCCTCCATTCTGATGGTATTTTATAATATAGCATCTAATTCCTGGAGAAACATCCATATCTACAGTAATGTCTTATTTTCTTGCCGTTTTGAATGAGGAAAGTTACTACTACTCAGCTGGTTTTCACCGTGGCACACTTAATTCTCTGTGACAAATTATCATTCAAATTTGGGCCTTCAAATGTAACCTGCTGTAGTGATCTGACACTTGAGTGTTTTAATATTCTGAGCCATCCTCTCTTTCCCTTGTTTGCAGTCTCTTCCCTATTTTAGACTGCCTCTCTCTCACCCTCTTGATAACAATGACAAGGAAAGCAGGGCGTCTGGGATTTACTCATTTCAAATTTGGTAATTTCGCCGCTGATTGGGGGGGGGGGGAAATAACCCCTTCGGACCTTGTTCTGCTTAATTACATTTTACAGTGGAGAAGGCAACTTGAAAGACAAGAGCTTGATTCGACGACCTGAACCTTTCAGGCGCTCTTGGGGGAGGTGGAGGCTATCATCAATTACCCTTCGATTTCAAAACGGAACATTTGGCGAGATTAATATGTCTGACTGCTATCCAAATCATTAAAAATCACCCAATGAGATGTCGTTCTCTCTTAAATGAATCACATTGAGAGGGAAATCATTCACATTGTGCAAACGCCAAAAGCTCACAGGCGTTGAAGTTCTTCTCGTTCCCCCTCTTGTGTTGTGTGGAATTTGGTGTGCTGCTAATTTGAGTGGTGCTAATGTAGCATAAACGAACAGATCAAAGACATCCACCACAGCCTTAAAAATTATACTTTTCTCCCTCCTTTTCCTCCAACATAAAACACAACAACAAAAGACCTGTGCTGTGACTGTCTTAAACTTTATAAAATCCAAAATGTTCCCCAATCTGTTTCCATCTGAGAGCAAGAGAGGAACGTAGTAAAATCAAATGTAAACATGTCTTCACAAGTTTAAGAAAATTCACATATAGCACATAGCATCTACCACATTTTCTAGAAAGATCAATTATGACGTGACTCAGAGCAGGCCTAGGGGAGCTGCCAGACTCCATACTCGCAGAGTGCTCCACCCTCTCTGACGACTCAAAACCAAAATTAAGCAGCAGCGAAGTAGAGTGAGGAGATTATTTTCAGCTTCAGTTACATTGATGACTCACAGATTCCACAAATTTCTAAATCTCTATGCTGAAGTTAGCTACAAATTCCACAGGAAACAGACTTTTGAAATTCAAAAAGGGGCACAGTGCATCTGGAGGGAGGGCATTACTGTACTAACAGCACCTGAGAGGAGGACAGATGCATTCCAAATCAACACACAGCAACAAAAAACTACAAAAGGAACTAGGCAAAACTGAGCTGTCCATAACGGCCAGCTAGTATAGGGTCTGTATGGGGCAGTCAGTCTATAAAAAATATCTATAGACATGGTTCCTTTATTTGCTCAGTATCAATCTGAGCATTAACCAGAGCTAATGGGACAGCTGTGGGTCAATGGTCTTTGTCTTCAGAGGTGCCAATCAGGGCCTTAAGCTGTGTGATCAGACTAGGGGACAGAGGTGCTAGTCTGCCTCTGAGTGGGTTTTTAACGGAGACGGCCGTATTGATTTCAGCTCTAGCCAGGGAGCGCCGTCTGCACGGTGTCTGAATGGAGCCAGCCCAGCCGGGTCCCCAGTCACAGTCCAGTGATCAGAGCCCTGGTAGAATGACCTACCAGAGAGGTGGTGAACCTGCAAACATCGTGAGGGCAACATCACTAGAGATCTCTGTAATAGAAAAGGGTTTTAACCTTAATGTTGGAGCCAAAACCCTGTTAGAAGCCAAGTAATCCCCCCTGCACTGCTCTCATTTGAAGTGGGACCCTGTGTGTGTGTGTGTGTGTGTGTGTGTGTGTGTGTGTGTGTGTGTGTGTGTGTGTGTGTGTGTGTGTGTGTGTGTGTGTGAGAGAGAGAGAGAGAGAGAGAGAGGTTTCCTTCTCTCTTCTCCAAGGCACTCTCTCTGTGCTGTATTGTGGAGTTGGTTCGGGAACCAACACAGTGGAGCTGCACCAGGGCATTGCTGTTCAGGGAATGCAGCAGAGCCTTTGCAGTAGAGTTGATATAGCGGAGCTCTGTGCACACCTGCTCTGACTGCTCCAAGAAGACAGGTAAACTAGGGAATGAGATCTAGGCCTGTGTGTTTTACTCCGATTACAAAACTGACAATTTGAATGTGTTTGAGTATTCAAATCTTCCCTCCAACACGGCAAAACAATATTTTGTTCTCCATAGCCAATAACCTTGTTTATTTGCATTATGGCGGTGATAAGATATCCACACATTAGAAATATTTGTGTATAAGATTTCAGTACACAGATGGGTGTGAATACAGTGCCTTCAGAAAGTATTCAAACCCCTTGACTTTTTTCACATGGTTACATTACAGCCTTATTCTAAAATGGATTAAATCAAAATCCTCAGCCTTCTACACACAATAGCCCATAATGCCATAGGGAAAACAAGTTAGTAGGAATTTTTATAAATGTTTTACCAATTAAAAACTGAAATACCTTATTTACATAAGTATTCAGACCCTTTGCTACGAGACTCGAAATTGAGCTTCGGTGCATCCTGTTTACATTTAAGTGTCTACAACTTGTTTGGAGTCCACCTGTGGTGAATTCAATTGATTGGACATGATTTGGAAAGGCACACACCTGTCTATATAACACAGTTGACAATGCACGTCAGAGCAAAAACAAAGCCATGAGTTCGAAGGAATTGTCCGTAAAACTCAGAGACAGGATTGTGTCAAGGCACAGATCTGGGGAAGGGTACCAAAAAAATGTCTGCAGCATTGAAGGTCCCCAAGAACACAGTGGCCTCCACCATTCTTAAATGGAAGAAGTTTGGAATCACCAAGACTCTTCCTAGAGCTGACAGCCTGGCCAAACTGAGAAATCAGGGGAGAAGTGCCTTGGTCAGGGAGGTAACTAAGAACCCGATGGTCACTGACAGAGCTCCACAGTTCCTCTGTGGCGATTGGAGAACCTTCCAGTAGAACAACCATATCTGCAGCACTCCACCAATCAGACCTTTATGGTAGAGTGGCCAAATGGAAGCCACTCCTCAGTAATAGACACATGACAATGGCTTGGAGTTTGCCAAAAGGCACCTAAATACTCCCAGACCATGAGAAATAAGATTCTCTGGACTGATGAAACCAAGATTGAACACTTTGGCCTGAATACCAAACGTCACATCTGGAGAAAACCTGGCACAATCCCTATGGGGAAGCATGGTGTTGGCAGCATCATGCTGGGTTGATGTTTTGTCAGCGGTAAAGACTGGGAGACTAGTCAGGATCGAGGCAAAGATGAACGGAGCAAAGTACAGAGAGATCCTTGATGAAAACCTGCCCCTGAGCACTCAGGACCTCATGATGCTCACCTTCCAACAGGACAACAACCCTAACCACACAGCCAAGACAACACCGGAGTTTCTGAATGTCCTTGAGTGGCCCAGTCAAGAGCCCGGACTTGAACCCGATCGAAGATCTCTGGAGAGAACAGAAAATAGCTGTGCAGCAACGCTCCCCATGCGACCTGACAGAGCTGGAGAGGATCTGCAGAGAATAATGGGAGAAACTCCCCAAATACAGGTGTGCCAAGCTAGCAAAGTGTGTCAAAGTACTGAGTAAAGGGTCTGAATACGTATGTAAATGTGATGTTTTAATAAATTAGCAACAATTTCTAAAAACTTGTTTTTGCTGTCATTATGGGGTATTTTATGTAGATTGATAAGGGGGGAAAACTATTTAATCAATTTTAGAACAAGGCTGTAACCTAACAAAATGTGGAAGTCAAGGGGTCTGAATACCTTCCGAAGGCATTGTATCTAATCATTTCACTTTAGTATTTTCAATCTCTTTTTTTTTTTGTTTAAAACATCCACAATGAAAATGCTTCAACACTTCTGGAAATGCTCATTTGAATGCTTAAACTGTCCCATATGAAATCCATCTACAGCAAGACAATGAGGAAATAATTACAATGGCCATTTTAATCAACCCCTGTGCTACCTTTTCACCCTATTTATACTGTTTTTGATTCCATGACCCACGGGTAAGTAATCACTTGAAAATGATGCCTCTGTTTTTAATGCACTCTTGTTTTAGACACATTTTGTTCAGTAGAGACAGGGGTCTACTGGATTACAAGAAAGATTTAGCTCATGGATAACAACAACCATGCTGTTCTTTTTGGCAGAAAGAATAGCACAACAAAATTGATGAGACACATGTTTTGAATATTGATGATATAGGAACGTTTCCGAAGTTCACAGGATCTTAGCCTGTTTACTAGGGTGCTACATTTTGTATGTGGGTCTAACTCGTCTTGACACAACACTATTCAAAACAATGACGATTCCTGGACATCTCACTATTCTGCATTGATTTCATAGATGCTATATTGAGGCATCAATAAGCAAGCTCTTCTGCAACAATTCATCAACACATCTACCATTGGAAGTGTCAAATATGAACTACCTAAAAAGGTCATTTCTACACCCTGGTAATAACCTTGAAGCTTCCAGAGTAAAAGCACCATCATGGATTCACACAAAGGCCACACTAATGTCTTTCTTTTCAAGGCGACAGAATCATTTGAGCAGCCAGGGTTCTTCTTTATCCACGGCGAGAGCACTTCAACTCTTTGACAATCACAGTGAATAATGTGGCGATTAAACACCTAAAACTGGCGTTAGGTCATGGCAATTTATTTAAGGCCCGGGCCTGCAGAGCCAAAGCCCAGTCTGGAGGAGATATCACCTGAGTGTATTCCCCTAGGGGCCGAGCCTCACAAGACCCTGCTAGCTGCCACATACTGGGGCCTTATAGGTGAAGGGCTCTAACAAAAAAAACAGTGACCTGAACATACATGCCCTTCACGCTTTGCATAATTAAGGTCAGAAATAAACTTGCGTTATTTAGCTCAAGTTAACTGTTGAAGAGTAACTTAATTTAAATCTGAAACCAGTTGTTTTAGGCTAAGTTGTAGTGAAACACTTAAATTCTGGTCTTCATTTTAACAGTTTGTTGCAAGTGATATATTGGTCTTTTAGTAGTAAATCTAGCTCGTTTTACCCCTAGAAGATCAACTCTACTCTAGCTTGAGAAGGTTCTTCTATGTTATCTCAAAGGTGGGGTTCAGTATGAAATCCACTCCCTTCTAGATGTGCTGGGTGGTACCACCTCAATGCTTACTATAAAAAGGGAGAGATTCAGTATGAAATCCACTCCCTTCTAGATGTGCTGGGTGGTACCACCTCAATGCTTACTATAAAAGCAGGTGACAGCGCGCCTTATTTGGCAATGGCCTTGGTATGTGGAGTGTGCCAATACATTTAGCTACATGCTTCCTTGACCACTGACGTTACACAAAATTCAAAAAGGCAGTAAGGCACGTTTCCACACATGATCAAATTCAACATTTTTGCTTACCGTTTCACACACCTATGTGCTTTTATGAAGAAAAAACAAACATGAACACTACAGTTCAAAGGTTAGGATTCACTTAGAAATGTCATTGTTTTTGAAAGAAACTAAACTTTTTGTCCATTAAAAAAACATCAAATTGATCAGAAATACAGTGTAAACAATGTTAATGTGGTAAAGGACTATTGTAGCTGGAAACGGCAGATTTTTAATTGAATCGAACCCAAAAATACTGATGGTTTTATTGCTTCTTTAATCAGGACAACAGTTTTCAGCTGTGGTAACTAACATAATTGCAAAATGGTTTTCTAATGATCAATTAGCCTTTTAAAATGATAACGTTGGATTAGCTAACACAACGTGCCAATGGAACACAGGAGTGATGGTTGTTGATAATGGGCCTCCGTACACCTATGTAGATATTCCATAAATGTATTATTATTATATAAATAATAAATATAAATTAGCCATTGCCAGATACAATAGTAATTTACAACATTAGCAATGTCTACACTGACAACATTAGCAATGTCTACACTATTTCTGATCAATTTGATGTTATTTTAAAATGGACAACAATTTTTTTTTGCCTTTCATTCAAAAACAAGGACATTTCTAAATGACTCCAAACTTTTGAACGGTAGTTTAGGCTATGAGGATTATACGTTTATATTCATTGCTACATCCATCGTCAAAAGACAGATGACCACCATTGTCATGACAACTATTTTCCCAATCTCTATGACTGGCAGTCTACTACAACAGTTGGCTCATAGTTCACTGGTTGTGAGTTCTAATCCCACAAGGGGCAGATATTTTTCCTGTGCCCAAATACTTTTTATTCTGAAAAGTGAAACCATACCTGTAACTACTACCCCCTGGTAGCAGTAGTTTTTTTTTTTACAGTGCCCAAAACCAATTAGAGTTAATTTGACCATTTTATTTAACTAGGCAAGTCAGTTAAGAACACACTCTTAATTACAAAAATGGCCTACACCGGACGAAGCTGGGCCAATTGAGTGCCGCCCTATGGGACTCCCAATCACGGCCGGTTATGATACAGTTTGGATTCGAACCAGGGTGTCTGTAGTGACACTAGCACTGAGATGCAGTGCCTTGGACCACTGTGCCACTCGTGAGCCCCCCCAAAAAGAGCTACTGCATAAATACTGCAATGCGGGTTGGATTTAATTGATTCCCTGATTTTCATTTTGAAGGTGCTGATTGCACTTTTCTTCCCAAAGCAAGAACGGAATAAATGTGAGTCCACATTTCAATTATTTTTGTGCCCCATTGGGGACTCGAACTTACACCACAGGTGGCAATAGATAAAGAACTCAGCGCCTTACCACTGTGCGTCAACTGTCCAGAGCCTAATATACTCGCAATGCACAGAATTGTATTATCAGAGTGCCAGTGGACTTCTGGTAAGTATGCTTTAGTGAGAAAGTGTTAGGATCAGGAAAAACTAAGTTTACCCACCAGCAAAATAAATATTTATGAGCATCTCCCCACCCACAACTTCTCACCTGACAAAAGGTGTAAAAAAAAAAAAAAAAAGCTGAAGTTACCCTTTAAGACAGAAATAGTCAACATGTTCAAATAACAAGCGCCAGCTTCTCTGTTTTGATTCAGGCTAATAAAAAAACAACAGACCCAGACAGATCCCATGCAGCCTAGGGCACCCAACAAGTTGGAAGTCGGACAGCGGGAGGAAAGAAAAAGCAGTAAAGTGGCACTATGTGGTCGGTAAGATGATTTCCTGTTTCAGTAAGCGAGGGCTTCATTAGAGTCAAGCAGGCCCTCTATACACAGGTTGGGTATTTTAAATCATTATTTGAAGTGACTAACACATGTTCCTGTACCTATCGCTCAAAAGGAGATTTGTCGTCTCCCTCACTTTCATATTCCCCAAACACAGTCTGTGGGGGGTTGACTACAATTGCTACATTAAAAAACTGTTGGCACAGACTTCTTTATTTTGTAGATGAAAGTGATGCATTTCACATGCAAGTAAGGCAGAACACCATGGAGTACACTACATAGCCTACACTTAGGGCTGGCACAATAACCTTGTAACCGAAAGTTACGAATGAAGAACTACATGAAAATAAAATAACAGTCATAGCCCTTTAAAAATATATATATATATTTAAAGGGCTATCTTTTAATATGGGTGTGGAACAAACAGCTGACTGAAGACAGGACGGCCTACATTAGTGTGGCAATTTTACTCACGTACACTCGCAATGGCTGCCTGGTATTGTGATGCAATAATTGTAATGGCAATGTAGAAAGTCCATTAAAATGATGCATTGGAATGTATTTTTGTCAGGAAGGAAGAGGAGAAAATTTACCTCAACGTTTTTTTTAAATACTTTTTTTTGCCATTCCGTTATTACGGTGACCGTGGTCATTTGGGTGGCCAATTCCCATCATCCAAAATTCCATGACCATCAGAACACCTACTTAAACCTGCTAGCTACAGTAGAGACCTGTTTGAAGCTGCGCCGGTAAACAAACCAATGGCAAGTCAATTAGCGTAAGAGCGAAAAGGCGCCCTGGAAAAGTTTAACAGCCTAGAAACAAAGAGCTGCTGCATCAGAATGTAAACAATCCTCTTACAGCTACATGGATGGAAGCAATCAGGTTGTTGTTGCTATTAGTGTTGCCTGACAACACACTCTCCTTATGGAGTGGCAAACACAACAGGGTTTTAGAGGAGTTTGAGTTTTTTCTGATTCTACTGCTTGTACTAACCTGGAATGTGGATTATCGAGTTTGTTTCAAACAGTCAATCTTGAGGTAATGAGATTGCTTTAGCCTCTTTGGCAAAAGACAGTGTGATTTAAGTGTAAAATATTGCTTTGGCAAACTTGGCAGGCTAAATGACAAGCAGTAAGAGGCATTGTGAGTGGGTTAATAGTGACACCTCAAGACAAGAGATTGGGTTGGTAATGAACTGGCAGAACATTCTGGAAAGAACTGTGATAATAGAAACAACCTGTTCCGTTTCTAACTCCGTGGGACTCAGAGTTGGAAATAGGTTGACATTCACTTTCCATTCAAAAACGGTGAGAACTTTCCAATCAACTTATTTGTTTCCCCTATTATTTCTGCTGAACAAAAGGGCACAACGACGCACAAGGAAGTGTTTACATTGCTTATTAACCCTTTACACTCGTTGGGAATTGAAATGTTTTACAGAAGAAATGTGAAAAGCATATGCATAACCATGGTAGCAGCTGAAAGGGAACAGTTTGGCGATAATGGGACAATTATTACACTATAAAAAGGTGAGGACACAACAGTTCACCTGACAAGACTGAATCCAAACCATTGCACTGCATAACCATGGTAGCAGCTGAAAGGGAACAGTTTGGAGATAATGGGACAATTATTACACTATAAAAAGGTGAGGACACAACAGTTCACCTGACAAGACTGAATCCAAACCATTACACTGCATAACCATGGTAGCAGCTGAAAGGGAACAGTTTGGCAATAATGGGACAATTATTACACTATAAAAAGGTGAGGACACAACCGTTCACCTGACAAGACTGAATCCAAACCATTACACTGCATAACCATGGTAGCAGCTGAAAGGGAACAGTTTGGCGATAATGGGACAATTATTACACTATAAAAAGGTGAGGACACAACAGTTCACCTGACAAGACTGAATCCAAACCATTACACTGCATAACCATGGT
Organism: Oncorhynchus clarkii lewisi; assembly: GCF_045791955.1. Lineage (NCBI taxonomy): Eukaryota > Metazoa > Chordata > Actinopteri > Salmoniformes > Salmonidae > Oncorhynchus > Oncorhynchus clarkii. The sequence goes on along the minus strand of NC_092179.1, from coordinate 10,006,706 downwards.
AGCAGCTGAAAGGGAACAGTTTGGAGATAATGGGACAATTATTACACTATAAAAAGGTGAGGACACAACAGTTCACCTGACAAGACTGAATCCAAACCATTACACTGTTGATTTTATCTGCATTTCACATTTACTGTACATTTTGCCGCATTTGTTGATAACGAAATCTGAAAATACTCCGGAGACATTCAGTAACATGATAAGACTATTCCTGGGAAATGTGGGGTAGGTGCATCATAAGACCCCCCCCCCCCCAAAAAAATGACAGGTTTGGTTGAGGGTCTCCAAGTGGCCACACACCTCACCAAAGTGTGCACAGCTCCTAAGCAATTTCAATGCACTTTTATAAACGCAAAGAACAGTCTTTAACTCTTCTCGCGTGCGGTGCTCAACCTCAGAACGCCTGCCAGTCAAAACCCATACAGCGCTGTGAAGCACAGAGCCAGAGCTCTGATGTCATGTATAGCATGCTACTGTACAGCCACAACGTTCCAATGTAGACGCTTATTATTTTCAACTTGTATACCGGTATGAGTGTAAAGGGTTAAGAAACAACCAAGTGTGTCTCACCTTGACTGCAAAATAACCACAGATTCCTTTGTTGCTATGGCCCCTTCTTTCGTTAGTAACTGGATATTTCAGGAGTGTAGCATATTTACATTTGAGTCACTTAGCACACGGTTTCCCAAACTCAGTCCTGGGACCCCCCCCCCCCCAGAGGTGCACATTTTGGTTTTCCCCTAGCACTACATAGCTGATTCAAATAACCAACTCACCATCAAGCTGTGATTATTTGAATCAGATGTGTAGTGCTACTGCATAAACCAAAACGTGCACCTAGGGGGCCCCCACCAGAGAGTTTGGGAAACCCTGATCTAGCAGACGCTCCTCTCCAGAGCGACTTACAGTTCGTGCATTCATCTTAAGATAGCTCGGCGGGACAACCACGTATCACAGTACATTTCTCCTCAAAGTAGCTATCAGCAAAGTCAGCGCTAGTAAGGGAGATTTTTTTTATCTCACAAATAAAGAACCCCGTTGGGTTGTGCCGTGGCGGAGATTTTTGTGGGCTATACTCGGCCTTGTCTCAGGATGGTAGGTTGGTGGTTGAAGATATCCCTCTAGTGGTGTGGGGGCTGTGCTTTGGCAAAGTGGGTGGGGTTATATCCTTCCTGTTTGGCCCTGTCCGGGGGTATCATCGGATGGGGCCACAGTGTCTCCTGACCCCTCCTGTCTCAGCCTCCAGTATTTATGCTGCAGTAGTTTATGTGTCGGGGGGCTAGGGTCAGTTTGTTATATCTGGAGTACTTCTCTTGTCCTATCCGGTGTCCTGTGTGAATTTAAGTATACTCTCTCTAATTCTCTCTTTCTTTCTCTCTCTCGGAGGACCTGAGCCCTAGGACCATGCCTCAGGACTACCTGGCATGATGACTCCTTGCTGTCCCCAGTCCACCTGGCCGTGCTGCTGCTCCAGTTTCAACTGTTCTGCCTGTGATTATTATTATTTGACCATGCTGGTCATTTATGAACATTTGAACATCTTGGCCATGTTCTGTTATAATCTCCACCCGGCACAGCCAGAAGAGGACTGGCCACCCCACATAGCCTGGTTCCTCTCTAGGTTTCTTCCTAGGTTTTGGCCTTTCTAGGGAGTTTTTCCTAGCCACCGTGCTTCTACACCTGCATTGCTTGCTGTTTGGGGTTTTAGGCTGGGTTTCTGTACAGCACTTTGAGATATCAGCTGATGTACAAAGGGCTATATAAATAAATTTGATTTGATTTGAGTTTGATGTTATCCGCTTCACTCTAAACATGGCTTCAGTGCAAACACGCCATGTAAAACACTATGCTTGCCTTCTAAAAAGATTCAAGTGCACTGAAAGCTGAAACAATTGGGCCTAGACAGTCAAAGTCAAACCACAACAGGATTTCCTCACTCACACTACAGAAAGCCGAAGGGTTAGAAGAGCAACCATGCCAACTATTGGTCATTATAGCAGAATGAGAGAACACGCATGCTACTTCATCCCATGTGATTGTTATTTAATCCCACAAGACCATTGTATTGGACTTCAAAACCATCTTGCCATTTCTCTCTGAAACTGGGAGGGTAACTTTTCAGAGGGACCATCTGTCAACGGGCATATGTCACTCTGCCACAGGGCCTAGTGACAACAAGTGTTTTTTGATGATGCCAGCTTATGACAAGTCCAAAGGTCCTGACAGAACATGTTCATGACAAAAACATTACTCAGGTATGATAGCTGGGCTTGGCTACTGCACAAGGCTATACATGTTTAGAGTGTTTCTGTCGCAATGTCATTGTTTCTGTCAATGCGTACAATACAATTGTTAGGTATTGTGTTTTGTGTGGATCCCAGTAAAGTAACAGATGAGGATCTGGGCAAACACGTAAGAGCAGGATTTCCCCGAAGTGCCCCTTATTGTAACACTTACTTCGAACGGGGTCACAATAGGCCGCGTTTCCCCCTGTCATGTGACTTTGACCTTCGGTGGACGTGCCTCTGGGACACGATGTTCCGGATGGGTTTGTAGTTTCAGATGATTCGTTACGGTCACAAGCATCTAGGATCAAAGCACAGAACATAAGAAAATGAACAACTGTTTAGCAGAAGAAGAAGGTGGGAGAGAGAGACAGAGAGATTGTTTGCATGCACTCCCACTGAACAACTCAACTGGACAAAATAAAGTTGCACTATGTACTTCTACTTAGAAACAGATGTAAACGGTGACGAGAAGGTCAACTTCGGTGGACGCAATACTAATATCAGGGACAGAAGGACAAGCCAAGTCAGGGCTGCCTTATTTTTTTCCAGAGGAAACATTGTCCTTTGTCGAAAGGTTACACAACAGAGTCGGGAGCAAGGCGGTTTCAGGTAAAAGCCAAAGCCAGATTTCTGGATCTCATTTTCTCTACTCTCGGGTGTGCACTACCTGCCAAGGTTGTTACAACCATAAAGACAGCCTTCATCTACATTGAAAAAAGTATTTAGGCAAAAACCTGCTCCGATAACTATGAAAAATGGTCAGATCCATCTCTCCGAGTGACGTTATTAGTACTATGTGATCCCTCATCAAATACTGTACATTAAATGATCAATGCAAAAATGCCATCTCCATTCCTGTTATGTTTAGCTAATTGGCTACAACATCAAAAACATCTACAATGTCAAATTCTGTTTGCTTCAGACAATTCCTGTATGTTTTTTTTTGGGGGGGAGGGAGGGTTATGTTTTGGTTGTAACCATAGTCCTTTCATGTTGTTTGGTTCTGGAAAAGAAGGTGACGAATGGCACTGCGCAACATGGCAAATGTTATTTTCCTTAGACGGATGATGTATTTGTTGCAGGCCTGTAATGCTGCCGCTCTGTTTAGTAAGCAATGGCAGATAGATGAACGAGCCACAGTGGCTCTAGATAGATATGGCCCAATCTTAGCCAGAGGCAGGGGCTGATAGATGGCAAGTCTTTAGTCTTGGTGTGACTCCCTCCCTCTCAGATCGATGCACACTTACAGTAGCAGTGTGTGATGCATCGCTGTATTTAGTGACTACAGTTAGAAATAAATTAGCCTATTCTCAGAACATCTACAGCCTCCTGAGAGAGGGGAAATCCAGTCTTAACTGAGAAAGGCTTTGAAGGTCCAGCGAAAATTCATTTGCCACCCGTCCCTGTGATTGCTTACTCTGTCCTACTTTGCTATTTTTGACAGTGCTGTAATGATGCTTGGTATAAATAGGATGGGGTAACGGTTCACTGACTGTTTGAAAGAAGAAAAAAATATTTTTAAAAAACAGGGCTAAGCTTATTTTACATGTGATAATCTTACGGCAACTAGAAAGTTAATTAAAAACTATAATTGGCTGTGGTTCCTGCTAATAGTCGCCAAGGCGTTCCTTCAATCTTTATTGCGAAATAATGAAAACATTAACATGCCTAATGCTGGTGAATAATTACTGATGTCTGGTAAAACGACAGGAATATAATTTAGCAGGAATGGGTTGATGTTGGTTGTTATTATTGTTCTGGGTGAACTGGTGGATTTTGACATGCAAGATCATGACTTCAAGGATGGCTAATCTCGAACAAGTTATTATTGATGGAATATTCCCTCAATGGTAAATTGACACCAGTGTTCATTGAAAGTGAAAGCGATGTAGAGCACAAGTACAACACCGTCACCAAACCAGTAAACAACAATTGCATAAGAGTCATGTTGTCAGCAGTATACAAGCAGTATATTGTCATACCGTGAGAGTTTGGGAGAAGAGGACTTGTCTCCTGTTGAAGGTTCTCCCCTGGCCCAGCAGGCCCTTCCGGAGGAAAGACGGTATCCGTGGACATGAGACAGTCCTCTTGGAGAAATACACGACAGATAACGAAGATTCTCCTTTTCCTCCTTAGCCCTTAACCCTGGGGATTTGAATATAGACGTGAGTAACAAACTACCACTCAAGTGAACGACAATGCTGGTTCTCTCTCATAGAAAGCAGAGTATGAGTGACGTCAACCCACAATATGTCGTTAAAAGTTAGTGGAGTTTTCCCCCTTTACTGCCTTACATAAACTATACAAACGACAAGGAAACCTGCAACTATGTAGTTTACATTTCTACATATATGGTTATTTATTATAGGCCTGCACTGTAAACACATGCATAATAAGTTTGTTGATAAGTACCTTACAAACATGACAACTCCCTGCCTCAAGTTTGACTCATTCCCATCCCTCCTCCATAGTGAAACGCCTTCTCGTTTGAAAATGCAGCACTAGTTGTAAATTCAAATATCTCCAAAGTTTTCCATACGTTTCCAATGATTCGCGTTATTCCGATTATCGCGCGGGACGAGTTGTAATATTACTCCTAATGTCCTCGACGTTCTGCTGGTTCGCTTGATAAAAGTTTGGTCTAAAACATTTTCATCATATCCGGATTCTGATTACAGTAGAGAGTTTGTGTGCAGTGTCTAAAGGACCATGGGAACATGTCGGAAAAGTCAACTTTGGCGTGTTAACAAACTATTGCCACTTGACCGTATCCTAAACAAAGTGTCCTCAAGGTATAGCTGCTGCTTATTTGCCCCTAAGATTATTGTCTGCTTGTCACCTATCATTATATTGATATGCATCGATGCATCTTGTCCAAGAATGATGCAGATTGTCCTCCCAAGTCATCACACGACTCAAATCGTTTTTTAAAATCTAACTATTAAACTGATCACTACTGAAGTTTAAAACGTATTGAAGAGTACGTTCACAACATAATACGTTGCATGGACTCACACTGTGTTCAATAATAGTGTTCAAGATGATTTTTGAATTACTACCTCATCTATGTAACCCGCACATACAATAATCTGTAAAGTCCCTCAGTCAAGCAGTGCAATTCCAATACAGATTCAACCAGGACAATTGTCCAATGCCCTGTAAAGAATGGCACCTATTGGTAGATATATATACAGTACCAGTCAAAAGTTTGGACATACCTACTCATTCCAGAGTGTTTCTTTATTTTTACTATTTTCTACATTGTACAATAGCAGTGAATATATCACAACTTTGAAATAACACATATGGAATCATGTAGTAACCAAAAAAAGTGTTAAACAAAATCAAAATATATTTTATATTTGAGATTCTTCAAAGTAGCCATCCTTTGCCTTGATGACAGCTTTGCACACTTGCCATTCTCTCAACCAGCTTCATGATGTAGTCACCTGGAATGCATTTCAATTGACAGGTGTAAAAGTTAAATAGTGGAATGTTTTACAGAAGATAGCCCTATTTGGTAAAAGACCAAGTCCATATCATTGCAAGAACAGATCAAATAACCAAAGAGAAACAACACTCTATCATTACTTTAAGACATGAAGGTCAGTCAATGTGGAAAATGTCAAGAACTTTTAAAGTTTCTTCAAGTGCAGTCTCAAAAATGGTCAAGTGCTATGATCAAACTGGTTCTCATGAGGACCGCCACAGGAAAGGAAGACCCAGAGTTACCTCTGCTGCAGATAGCATCATTAGAGTTACCAGCCTCAGCAATTGTAGCCCAAATAAATGTTTCACAGAGTTCAAGTAACGGACACATCTCAACTGTTCAGAGGAGACTGCATGAATCAGGCCTTCATGATTGAATTGCTGCAAAGAACCCACTACTAAAGGACACTAATAATAAGAAGAGACTTGCTTGGTCCAAGAAACACGTGCAATGGACATTCGACCAGTGGAAATCTGTCCTTTGGTCTGATGAGTCCAAATTAGAAATGTTTGGTTCCAACCGCTGTCTTTGTGAGATGCAGAGTAGGTGAATGGATGATCGCCGCATGTGTGTTTCCCACCGTGAAGCATGGAAGAGGAGGTGTGATGGTGTGGGGGTGCTTTGCTGGTGACACTCTCAGTGATTTATTTAAAATACAAGAAACATATATGTTAAACTATTGTCATGACTCTCTGTGGTCACAAAAGATCCCATGGTACTTGTTGTAAGAGTAGGGCATAGGGGGCTGCTGAGGAGAGAACGGCTCATAATAATGGCCGGAACGGAGCCAATGGAATTGTGTCAAACACCTGGAAACCATGTGTTTGATGTATTTGATCCCATTCCACCAATCCCGCTCCAGTCATTACCACAAGCCCGTTCAACCCAATGAAGGTGGCACCAAACTTCCCAATCTGGCCCTCGTACCATGATGGCCACCTAATCATCCCCAGCTTCCAATTTTCTCATTCATCCCCCTGCTCTTCCCTGTAACTATTCCCCATGTCGTTCCTGTAAATGAGAATGTATTCTCAGTCAACTTACCTGTTAAAATAAGGATTTGAATTTTAACCATTTCACCATGAGGCCAATGGTGACGTTAAAACAGTTACTGAGTTTAATGGCTGTGATAGGAGGAATCTGAAGGTGGATCAACAGCATTGTACTTACTCCACAATACTAACCTAAATGACTGAATGAAAAGAAGGAAGCTTGTACTGAATAAAAATATTACAAAACATGCATCTTGTTTGCAACGAAGCACTACAGTAATACTGCAAAAAAAATGTGGCAAATAAATACACTTTTTGTCCTGAAAACAAAGCGTTATGTTTAGGACAAATCCAACACAACACATCACTGAGTAAAACTATTGATATTTTCAAGCATGGTGGTGGCTGCATCATGCTATGGGTATGATTGTCATCGGCAAGGACTAGGGAGTTTTTTTAGGATAAAAAAGAACATAATAGAGCTAAGCACAGGCAAAATCCTAGAGGGATGCCTGGTTCAGTCTGCTTTCCAACAGACCATGTTGTTGTTTATCTACCTTGAATGCACTATAAGTTGCTCTGGATAAGGTTGTCTGTTGAATGACCAAATGCAAATTTAAAAACAAACAATTGCAAAGCCTGTTGGGTATTATTCTAATAAGCTCCACCCCCAAACAATGACACATTTTGATGTTCCTGACCTGACCAAATCTGAACGAATCATAACCCTCTAGGCTATGTTTCACAAGTTTGAGCAGCACAGTAAAGTATGACACAGTTCAGTATAGCACAGTAGAGTACAGTATGGTATGGTACGGTACAGGACAGTACAGTTTTATCACTGGGGCCTATCTCTCTGCCATCCAGGACCTCTCTGCCAGGCGGTGTCAAAGACTCCAGTCACCCAAGCCATAGACTGTTCTCTCTACTAGCGCACGGCAAGCTGTACCAGTGCACCAAGTCGGGAACCAACAGGAACCTGAACAACTTCTACAGCCAAGCCATAAGACTGCTAAATAGCTAATCAAATGGCTACCCGGACTACCCGGAGTACCTGCACTAACTCTCTTACACTGACTCTATGCACACACACTGGACTCTACCCACAAACTCAAACATACTTACACTGACAACCCAACACAAACATATAAACACACACACTACAAACACACACACACTACAAACACCCACACACACATAACATTTGCACACTCACAGACTCACACGCTCTGCTGCAACGGTCAATTATCTATCCTGTTGCCTATACACTTTACCCCTACCTACAGTGCATTTGAAAGTATTCAGACCCCTTGACTTTTTCCACATTTTATTACGTTACAGCCTTATTCTAAAATGGATTGAAAACCCCATAACGACATAGCAAAAATAGATTTTTAGACATTTTTGCACATTTACACTTTTTTTCTAACTGAAATATCACGTTTACATAAGTATTCAGACCCTTTAATCAGCACTTTGTTGAAGCACCTTTGGCAGTGATATTACAGCCTTGAGTCTGCTTGGGTATGATGCTACAATCTTGGCACACCTATATTTGGGGAGTTTCTCCCATTCCTCTCTGCAGATCCTCTCAAACTCTGTCAGGTTGGATGGGGAGCGTCGCTTCACAGATATTTTCAGGTCTCTCTAGAGATGTTAGATCGGGTTCAAGTCCAGGCTCTGACTGGACCACTCACGGACATTCAGAGACTTGTCCTGAAAATTTCCCAGGACATAGACATACCGGATATGAGCAGAAAGCTTAAATTCTTGTTCATCTAACTGCACTGTCCAATTTACAGTAGCTATTACAGTGAAATACTACCATGCTACTTTTTGAGTAGAGTGCACAATTATGAACTTGTGAAGTTATTAATAAACCAATTATGCACATTTCGGGCAGTCTTGAATCAACATTTTGAACCGAAATGCAACGGTTCATTGGATCAGTCTAAAACTTTGCACAGTGCTGATGCCATCTAGTGGCCATAATGTAAATTGCACCTGGGCTGGAATAATACGTTATGGCCTTTCTCTTGCATTTCAAAGATGATGGTACAAAAAATGGAAAACGCATTGTTTTTCTTTGTATTGTCTTTTACCAGATCTAATGTGTTATATTCTCCTACATTCATTTCACATTTCCACAAACTCCACAGTGTTTCCTTTCAAACGGTATCAAGAATATGCATATCCTTGCTTCAGGTCCTGAGCTACAGGCTGTTAGATTTGGGTATGTAATTTCAGGTGAAAATTGAAAAAAAGGGGATTATCCTTAAAAGGTTTTAACTAGTTGGATGCGAAGGATTTACTTCAGACACCCGACACGGCCCACATCCCCGTCATTTGCATTTGAAAGAGATGGAGATATTGGGGACGTAGGTTGTGTGCCTTGTAAGGATTCAACGGCGAGTGGGTAATCTGCCTCTACCATCAGTCCTAATAGCCAACATACAATCATTGGATAAGAAAATAGACAAGTTACGATCACAAATATCCTATCAATGGGACATATCTTATGTTTCACCGAGTCGTGGTTTACGCTGCATTGGCAAGATAGAACAGCTGCCTCCGGTAAGACAAAGGGTGGCGGTCTGTGTATATTTGTAAACAACAGCTGATGCACGAAATCTAATATTAAGTAAGTCTCAAGGTTTTGCTCGCCTGACGTAGAGTATCTCATGAAAAGCTGTAGACCACACTATTTACCAAGATAGACAGGAAAACGCTCATCCAGAGGCGGTGTTCCTTGTGGCTGGGGACCTTAATGCAGGGAAATGTAAATCCATTTGACCTAATTTCTACCAGCATGTTAAATGTGCAACCAGAAAAAGCCCTTTACACCACACACAGAGACGCGTACAAAGCTCTCCCTCGCCCTCCATTTGGCAAATCTGTCCATAATTCCATCCTCTCAATTCCTGTTTACAGGCAAAAACTAAAGCAGGAAGCACCAGTGACTCGGTCAATAAAGAAGTGGTCAGATTACACAGATGCTAAGCTACAGGACTGTTTTGCTAGCACTGACTGGAATATGTTCCAGGATTCTTCAAATGGCATTGAGGAGTACATCACATCAGTTACTGGCTTCATCAATAAGTACATCGGTGACGTCGTCCCCACAGTGACTGTACGCACATACCCTAACCAGAAGCCATGGATTATAGGCAACATCCTCACTGAGCTAAAGGGTAGAGGTGCCGCTTTCAAGGAGCAGGACTCTAACCCGACCCTAATAAGAAATCCCACTATGCCCTGAGACGAACCATCAATGAGGCAAAGCGTCAATATATGACTAAGATTGAATCGCACTACACCGGCTCCGACGCTCGTCGGATGTGGCAGGGCTTGCAAACTATTAGAGACTATAAATGGAACCACAGCACCGAGCTGCCCAGTGACATGAGCCAACCAGACAAGCTAAATTACTTCTATGCTCGCTTCAAGGCAAGCAACACTGAAGTATGCATGAGACCATCAGCTGTTCCAGATGACTGTGTGATCATGCTCTCCGTAGCCGATGTGAGTATGACCTTTAAACAGGTCAACATTCACAAGGGCACGGGGCCAGATGGATTACCAGGACGTATACTCCGAATATGCGCTGTCCAACTGGCAAGTGTCTTCACTGACATTTTCAACCTGTCCCTGAGTCTGTTTCAAGCAGACCACCATAGTCCTTGTGCTCAAGAACACTAAGGGAACCTGCCTAAATGACGTCTGTAGCATGAAGTGCTTTGAAAAGCTGGCCATGGCTCACATCTTATCCCAAGATGGCATAGCAGTTCAGACGTCTTTTGTCCTCGTCTTGTCGTGTCCCGTATATATACAGTGCCTTGCAAAAGTATTCGGCCCCCTTGAACTTTGCGACCTTTTGCCACATTTCAGGCTTCAAACATAAAGATATAAAACTGTATTTTTTTGTGAAGAATCAACAACAAGTGGGACACAATCATGAAGTGGAACGACATTTATTGGATATTTCAAACTTTTTTAACATTTCAAAAACTGAAAAATTGGGCGTGCAAAATTATTCAGCCCCTTTACTTTCAGTGCAGCAAACTCTCTCCAGAAAATCAGTGAGGATCTCTGAATGATCCAATGTTGACCTAAATTACTAATGATGATAAATACAATCCACCTGTGTGTAATCAAGTCTCCGTATAAATGCACCTGCACTGTGATAGTCTCAGAGGTCCGTCAAAAGAGCAGAGAGCATCATGAAGAACAAGGAACACACCAGGCAGGTCCGAGATACTGTTGTGAAGAAGTTTAAAGCCGGATACAAAAAGATTTGGATACAAAAAGATTTCCCAAGCTTTAAACATCCCAAGGAGCACTGTGCAAGCGATAATATTGAAATGGAAGGAGTATCAGACCACTGCAAATCTACCAAGACCTGGCCTTCCCTCTAAACTTTCAGCTCATACAAGGAGAAGACTGATCAGAGATGCAGCCAAGAGGCCCATGATCACTCTGGATGAACTGCAGAGATCTACAGCTGAGGTGGGAGACTCTGTCCATAGGACAACAATCAGTCGTATATTGCACAAATCTGGCCTTTATGGAAGAGTGGCAAGAAGAAAGCCATTTCTTAAATATATCCATAAAAAGTGTTGTTTAAAGTTTGCCACAAGCCACCTGGGAGACACACCAAACATGTGGAAGAAGGTGCTCTGGTCAGATGAAACCAAAATTGAACTTTTTGGCAACAATGCAAAACGTTATGTTTGGCGTAAAAGCAACACAGCTGAACACACCATCCCCACTGTCAAACATGGTGGTGGCAGCATCATGGTTTGGGCCTGCTTTTCTTCAGCAGGGACAGGGAAGATGGTTAAAATTGATGGGAAGATGGATGGAGCCAAATACAGGACCATTCTGGAAGAAAACCTGATGGAGTCTGCAAAAGACCTGAGACTGGGACGGAGATTTGTCTTCCAACAAGACAATGATCCAAAACATAAAGCAAAATCTACAATGGAATGGTTCAAAAATAAACATATCCAGGTGTTAGAATGGCCAAGTCAAAGTCCACACCTGAATCCAATCGAGAATCTGTGGAAAGAACTGAAAACTGCTGTTCACAAAAGCTCTCCATCCAACCTCACTGAGCTCGAGCTGTTTTGCAAAGAGGAATGGGAAAAAATGTCAGTCTCTCGATGTGCAAAACTGATAGAGACATACCCCAAGCGACTTACAGCTGTAATCGCAGCAAAAGGTGGCGCTACAAATTATTAACTTAAGGGGGCTGAATAATTTTGCACGCCCAATTTTTCAGTTTTTCATTTATTAAAAAAGTTTGAAATATCCAATAAATGTCGTTCCACTTCATGATTGTGTCCCACTTGTTGTTGATTCTTCACAAAAAAATACAGTTTTATATCTTTATGTTTGAAGCCTGAAATGTGGCAAAAGGTCGCAAAGTTCAAGGGGGCCGAATACTTTCGCAGGTACTGTATATATTATATATATATATATATTTACAACTTTCTTCGCATACCTTTTTATATATATTTTTTATTTTCCATAAACTCATCTTCAAAACACTCTCCTGCAACCCACCTCACCAATTTATATTTATAAAAAAAAAGAAAGTATTATTTACCTCATCTGTAATCCTCCATAGAAGCTTTCCAGAAGCTAACCAGAAGCTAGCCAGAAGCTAGCCAGAAGCTAGCCAGAAGCTAGCCTGAAACTAATCAGAAGCTAATCAGAAGCTAGTTAGCTTCTTTACTGGCTAATCGTTAGTATTCAGCTAACCACGGTTTAGCTCGAAAATCTATCGCCAGTTTTGTACGGCGCGGCTCGGACCGGAACATACCGGACCTATTTTTCTCTCCATGTCCCTGGATTTCAACCGCTAACTCTGGACATTTATACCTGGATCTCGTAGCTAGCTAGCTGCTATCCGGCTTTTGTCGATTCCGGAGCAAACATCAATTGTTCCGGAGCTAGCCAGCTGAAGAGTTCCATCAATCACTCCTGGGCTACAATCACCTATCTGGACCCGTTTTACTGCCAACGCGGAGCCCCACCGGGCCTTCACAACTGGACTAACGACGTTATCTACCCGAGGGAGTTATCCGGCTGGCTCCTCCGTCGCGACGTTACCTGAACGCCCATCTGCGGTCCGCTAACCGTTAGCTGTCTTATCGGCTGCTATCTGAATAGACCTATCGGACAATTTTTTTTAATTAAAAAAAAATAAAAATTCTTGGGCCTCTATAACTATATCTATTGTTTTTTTTTTTTTTTTGTGTGAATTGGATTCATCCCCTCTACCACACGGAACCCCACTAATCCTACCGACGGAAACGCACGAGGTGGCTAATAACAGACCTCCATCCTATGCTAGCTTGCTACCGATGGTCCGGCTAGCTGTCTAAATCGCCGTGACCCCAACCAACCTCACTACTCACTGGACCCTTTTGATCACTCGACTAAACATGCCTCTCCTTAACCTCTTCATCCTACCCCCTCCTTTTTCGAACATTCTGTTAAAAATCGCGCAACATTTCAGCGTCCTGCTACTCATGCCAGGAATATAGTATATGCATATGATTAGTATGTGTGGATAGAAAACACTCTGAAGTTTCTAAAACTGGTTAAATCACGGCTGTGACTATAACAGAGCGTGTGTTTCATCGAAAAGCGCAAGAAAAACTGGTCACTGAAAGCTGAAAAAAGTATCCATGCGCCCCTTTCATGTATTGTTTAAAGGAAACGGACGGATGCAATTCCTACAGCGTCATTTTCATTGACAAAAATCCTTTGAGACATTACCAATAGATCCGTCATTCCATCCAGCCTACCTCAATCGATTTTGGAAGATTGAAAAATGGACACTGTTTTCTTGAGTAGCTGCTATTGAATACAGATCGCCCAGTGATCAATTTGATCGCTTATTAACGTTTACAAATACCTAAAGTTGGGTTATAAAAGTAGGTTGAAGTGTTTTGTCAAAGAATATAGGCAACTTATATAATTTTTAAACATGACGTTGCGTGTTGGAAGAGAGCTTTTTTCCTGATGCAGACAGGCTATACAAATGGATATTTTGGGCATTCATGGACGGATTTAATCGGGAAAAAGACCAATTTGTGATGTTTATGGGACATATAGGAGTGCCAACAAAGAATATCATCAAAGGTAATGAATGTTTTATATTTTATTTCTGCGTTTTTGTGTAGCGCCGGCTACGCTAATTATTTTGTTTACGTCGCCTTCAGGCATTTTGGGGTATTGCATGCTATCAGATAATAGCTTCTCATGCTTTCGCCGAAAAGCATTTTAAAAATCTGACTTGTTGGCTAGATTCACAACGAGTGTAGCTTTAATTCAATACCCTGCATGTGTATTTTAATGAACGTTTGAGTTTTAATGAGTACATTTAGCATTTAGCGTAGCACATTTGCATTTCCAGGTGCCTACTTGAGACGTCTGCGTCTCAAGTAGGAGAAAGAAGTTTTAATGTCAATATGCCTTGTCCATTGCTGTTCTGGTTAGTGTTTATTGGCTTATTTCACTGTAGAGCCTCTAGTCCTGCTCACTATACCTTATCCAACCAATATCCACCCACACATGCAATGACATCTCCTGGTTTCAATGATGTTTCTAGAGACAATATCTCTCTCATCATCACTCAATACCTAGGTTTACCTCCACTGTATTCACATCCTACCATACCTTTGTCTGTACATTATACCTTGAAGCTATTTTATCGCCCCCAGAAACCTCCTTTTACTCTCTGTTCCAGACGTTCTAGACGACCAATTCTTATTGCTTTTAGCCGTACCCTTATCCTACTCCTCCTCTGTTCCTCTGGCGATGTAGAGGTGAATCCAGGCCCTGCAGTGCCTAGCTCCACTCCTATTCCCCAGGCGCTCTCTTTTGATGACTTCTGTAACCGAAATAGCCTTGGTTTCATGCATGTTAACATTAGAAGCCTCCTCCCTAAGTTTGTTCTATTCACTGCTTTAGCACTCTCTGCCAACCCGGATGTTCTAGCTGTGTCTGAATCCTGGTTTAGGAAGACCACCATTTTCATCCCAAACTACAACATTTTCAGACAAGATAGAACTGCCAAAGGGGGCGGTGTTGCAATCTACTGCAAAGATAGCCTGCAGAGTTCTGTCCTACTATCCAGGTATGTACCCAAACAATTTGAACTTCTACTTATAAAAATCCACCTCTAAAATCCACCTCTAAAAACAAGTCTCTCACCGTTGCCGCCTGCTATAGACCACCCTCTGCCCCCAGCTGTGCTCTGGACACCATACGTGAACTGATTGCTCCCCATCTATCTTCAGAGCTCGTGCTGCTAGGCGACCTAAACTGGAACATGCTTAACACCCCAGCCATCCTACAATCTAAGCTTGATGCCCTCAATCTCACACAAATGATCAATGAACCTACCAGGTACCTCCACAAAGCCTTAAGCACAGGCACCCTCATAGATATCATCCTAACCAACTTGCCCTTACACCTCTGCTGTCTTCAACCAAGATCTCAGCGATCACTGCCTCATTGCCTGCATCCGTAATGTGTCAGCGGTCAAACGACCTCCACTCATCACTGTCAAACGCTCCCTGAAACACTTCAGCGAGCAGGCCTTTCTAATCGACCTGGCCGGGGTATCCTGGAAGGATATTGATCTCATCCCGTCAGTAGAGGATGCCTGGTTATTTTTTTTAAATGCCTTCCTAACCATCTTAAATAAGCATGCCCCATTCAAGAAATTTAGAACCAGGAACAGATATAGCCCTTGGTTCTCCCCAGACCTGACTACCCTTAACCAACACAAAAACATCCTATGGCGTTCTGCATTAGCATCGAACAGCCCCCCTTTATACACAGGCAGAAATTTGCTTCCTGCAACACTAACTCAAAAAAGTTCTGGGACACTGTAAAGTCCATGGAGAATAAGAACACCTCCTCCCAGCTGCCCACTGCACTGAAGATAGGAAACACTGTCCCCACTGATAAATCCACCATAATTGAGAATTTCAATAAGCATTTTTCTACGGCTGGCCATGCTTTCCACCTGGCTACTCCTACCCCGGTCAACAGCACTGCACCCCCCACAGCAACTCGCCAAAGCCTTCCCCATTTCTCCTTCTCCCAAATCCAGTCAGCTGATGTTCTGAAAGAGCTGCAAAATCTGGACCCCTACAAATCAGCCGAGCTAGACAATCTGGACCCTTTCTTACTAAAATGATCTGCCGAAATTGTTGCCACCCCTATTACTAGCCTGTTCAACCTCTCTTTTGTGTCGTCTGAGATTCCCAAAGATTGGAAAGCAGCTGCGGTCATCCCCCTCTTCAAAGGGGGGGACACTCTTGACTCAAACTGCTACAGACCTATATCTATCCTACCCTGCCATTCTAAGGTCTTCGAAAGCCAAGTCAACAAACAGATTACCGAACATTTCGAATCTCACCATACCTTCTCTGCTATGCAATCTGGTTTCAGAGCTGGTCATGTGTGCACCTCAGCCACGCTCAAGGTCCTAAACGATATCTTAACCACCATCGATAAGAAACATTACTGTGCAGCCGTATTCATTGATCTGGCCAAGGCTTTCGACTCTGTCAATCACCACATCCTCATCGGCAGACTCGACAGCCTTGGTTTCTCAAATGATTGCTTCGCCTGGTTCACCAACTACTTCTCTGATAGAGTTCAGTGTGTCAAATCGGAGGGTCTGCTTTCCAGACCTCTGGCAGTCTCTATGGGGATGCCACAGGGTTCAATTCTTGGACCGACTCTCTTCTCTGTATACATCAATGATGCCGCTCTTGCTGCTGGTGAGTCTCTGATCCACCTCTACGCAGACGACACCATTCTGTATACTTCTGGCCCTTCTTTGGACACTGTGTTAACTACCCTCCAGGCAAGCTTCAATGCCATACAACTCTCATTCTGTGGCCTCCAATTGCTCTTAAATACAAGTAAAACTAAATGCATGCTCTTCAACCGATCGCTGCCTGCACCTGCCCGCCTGTCCAACATCACTACTCTGGACGGCTCTGACTTAGAATACGTGGACAACTACAAATACCTAGGTGTCTGGTTAGACTGTAAACTCTCCTTCCAGACCCACATCAAACATCTCCAATCCAAAGTTAAATCTAGAATTGGCTTCCTATTTCGCAACAAAGCATCCTTCACTCATGCTGCCAAACATACCCTTGTAAAACTGACCATCCTACCAATCCTCGACTTCGGCGATGTCATTTACAAAATAGCCTCCAATACCCTACTCAACAAATTGCATGCAGTCTATCACAGTGCAATCCGTTTTGTCACCAAAGCCCCATATACTACCCACCATTGCGACCTGTACACACTCATTGGCTGGCCCTCGCTTCATACTCGTCGCCAAACCCACTGGCTCCATGTCATCTACAAGACCCTGCCAGATAAAGACCCCCCTTATCTCAGCTCGCTGGTCACCATAGCATCACCCACCTGTAACACGCGCTCCAGCAGGTATATCTCTCTGGTCACCCCCAAAACGAATTATTTCTTTGGCCGCCTCTCCTTCCAGTTCTCTGCTGCCAATGACTGGAACGAACTACAAAAATCTCTGAAACTGGAAACACTTATCTCCCTCACTAGCTTTAAGCACCAGCTGTCAGAGCAGCTCACAGATTACTGCACCTGTACATAGCCCACCTATAATTTAGCCCAAACAACTACCTCTTTCCCTACTGTATTTATTTTATTTATTTATTTATTTATTTATTTTGCTCCTTTGCACCCCATTATTTTTATTTCTACTTTGCACATTCTTCCACTGTAAATCTACCATTCCAGTGTTTTACTTGCTATATTGTATTTACTTTACCTCCCTTATCTCACCTCATTTGCTCACATCGTATATAGACTTGTTTATACTGTATTATTGACTGTATGTTTGTTTTACTCCATGTGTAACTCTGTGTCGTTGTGTGTCGAACTGCTTTGCTTTATCTTGGCCAGGTCGCAATTGTAAATGAGAACTTGTTCTCAACTTGCCTACCTGGTTAAATAAAGGTAAAATAAAAATAAATAAAAACATCAACTCCATTATCCCAGAAACCTTAGACCCACTCCAATTTGCATACCGCACCAACAGATCCACAGATGATGCTATCTCTACTGCACTCCACACTGCCCTTTCCCATGTGGACAAAAGGAACACCTATGTGGGAATGCCATTCATTGACTACAGCTCAGCGTTCAACACCATAATGCCCTCAAAGCTCATCACTAAGCTAAGGACCCTGGGACTAAACACCTCCCTCTGCAACTGGATCCTGGACTTCCTGACGGGCTGCCCCCAGGTGGTGAGGGTAGGTAACAACACATCTGCCAAGCTGATCCTCAACACGGGAGCTGTCATGCCAAATATTGTCCCCCGGCCAAATAGTGTCCCCTTCTACGTCACAATGGGGTTCGATAAACTATTAGTGTCTGTATATCAACGGTGTGATGAACTAATGATTCGAATTTTGGAGATCATTATACAACCTAAACGGCACTCTTTTCATCTTCGCTATCCAAACAAGGCTGAAATCCTCGACAATTTCCTGTTTAAACAAGTTTTGTTTAGCTAATAAAATGAAAACATTAATTCAAACTACTTTTGGTATCTTGTTAACGGTACAACATGAAATCTATGTCTTAAACATTGCTGTTTCGGAAATGGCAAAGAAAGGTTGTAATCTGCTTGGAACATTAAAGTAATTTACCTTACAGATTACGAAATCAGCTAATTTCCACTCCATTCATATGCAAATCCGTTTGATTCATACACTGGATTGTCTGGCTGTCATGTTTTCATTTTAACCTGCCCTTCCCTTATCTACAATAAAATAATATAATTTCAATAGTCCTGAAATGTTATCTATTTCGCATAGCTTATATACTGTATGTACAGAAACTTTAGAAACTTCTGATGGGCTAATTAACATCATTTGAGTCAATTGATGGTGTACCTGTGGATGTATTTCAAGGACTACCTTCAAACTCAGTGCCTCTTTGCTTGACATCATGGGAAAATCTAAAGAAATCAGCCAAGACCTCAGAAAATAAATTGTAGACCTCCACAAGTCTGTTTCATCCTTGGGAGCAATTTCCAAACACCTGAAGGTACCACGTTCATCTGTACAAACAATAGTACGCAAGTATAAACACCATGGGACCACTATTTGGCATGACAGGGCCCCTCAGGTGTGCGTGTTCACCCATGACTTCATGGCCAGGCACGACTCCAAAACCATCATTTAAGTTTGCCGTTGACACAACAGTGGTTAGCCTGATCACCGACAACAATGAGGGAGGAGGTCAGAGACCTGGCACTGTGGTGCCAGGACAACAACCTCCCCCTCACTGTGATCAAAACAAAAGAGATGATTGTGGACTACAGGAAAAGGAGGACCGAGCACTCCCCCATTCTCATCGATGGGGCTGTAGTGGAGCAGGTTGAGAGCTTCAAGTTCCTTGGTGTCCACATCACCAACAAACTAACATGGTCCAAACACACCTAGACAGTTGTGAAGAGGGCACAACAAAGCTTATTCCTCCTCAGGAGACTGAAAAGATTTGGCATGGGTCCTCAGATCCTCATAAGGTTATACAGCTGCACCATCGAGAGCATCCTGGCGGCTTGCACCACTGCCTGGTATGGCAACTGCTCGGCACTACAGAGGGTAGTGCGTACGGCCCTGTACAGCATTGGGGCCAAGCTTCCTGCCATCCAGGACCTCCATACCAGGCGAAGTCAGACGAAAGACCTAAAAATTGTTGAAGACTCCAGTCACCTTAGTCATAGACTGTTCTCTCTGCTACCGCACGGCAAGCGGTACCGGAGCTCCAAGTCTAGGTCCAAAAGGCTTCTTAACAGCTTCTACCCCAAGCCATAAGACTCCTGAGCAGCTAATAAAATGGCTACCCAGACTATTTGCATTGTTGTCCCCCCCCTCATCCCACCTTTTACACTGCTGCTACTCACTGGTTATTATCTATGCATAGTCACTTTAATTCTACCTGCAGTACCTACATATTACCTTAATTACCTTGACTAACCTGTGCCCCCGTACACTGACTCTGTACCAGTACCCCCTGTACTGTATATAGCCTCGCTACTGTTATTTTACTGCTGTTCTTTAATTATTTTATTAAAAAAATATATTTTTTACTTATTTTGTTACAGCTGCATTGTTGGTTAAGGGCTTGTAAGTAAGCATTTCACTGTAATTTGATTTGATTTTTGCAGCTGAAAAACATCCCCACTATATGATGCTTCCACCACCATGCTTCACCGTCGGGATGGTGCCAGGTCTTCTCCAGATGTGACGCTTGGCATTCATGCCGAAGAGTTCAATCTTGGTTTCATCAGACTGTACTATAGTGTACTGTAATGTGCTCTACTGTACTGTGCTGTCCAAACTTGTGAAGCATAGATGTCTATGATTGGTTCAGATTTGGTCCAGACCAAATCAATTATAGACTACTATGTTTGGGCCAAATATAGGCTGGTCCGGACAAGACCAGACGTCTGTGGATGTTGAAATCAAGGCCGGTCCGGACCAAATCTGAACCAAACAGACACGTCTAAGATCGGTTTGGATTTGTTCTGGACCGAACCAAAAAGCACCATCTGTGGACATTGAAATCAAGGTCTGTCCGGACCGCACCAAAAAAATACCCCCCCAAAAAGACGTCCTCCTCACAGCTCTGTGCCAAATGCCTTAAAAAGACAATACGCTATATTCTAAACCATCTATTAAAGATTTTACATTAGACATGCATTTATTTAGTTAAACATTAGTTTGAACTTTGTCTTTGCTTTAAAAGAAAGATAGCACCCCATGCAGTGACCCCTGTGCAGGAGCCGTATAGGGCCTATTGTTAGCGCGGTATCATGCTGATTGTTATTATATACCATGAACCCTTTTGGTAACGGAAGTGAAATGTAACATGAAAGTAGGGTGACTGATGTGAAATATGCCCTCCTCATTGACTGGGTGAACTCCATTCTCTGCTCCTAATGCAAAAATCACTCGGGTCTCCGGCATAATGATTTACGATGAATCTGTGTCAATGTTGAACTCACAAACCCCACATAATCCATCTTGCAGATATCTACCCACCTTGCAGTCGGACTGGAGGAATGCAGCATTCCTCGTTTCTAAGTGTCAAATCTATTACTGGGCTCATCTGTAATCACAGTGGGCCTCTGTGCCCCACAGATGGTAATTACCTGTATACAGACACACCCTAACTCCCTGCTAAAGGTAAAAACTCGGCAAACCACGGTTGCTGCGCTTCCAAGCTATTTCACCTGTCTGTTTGGGATGTTTCAATGGATGGTAACTGGGAACGGATATGGCTAAAATCGCATTAAAGTAATAAGCCACTGACCTTGGTGGAATGGATATGGTACAAGTCAAAGATTGAATGATGTGCACTGCAAATATCTCAAATACTGTATCTCAGATGTATAGCTTCTTGCGCAAGTCAAGCTTCCTCTTTGAGACAGTGATTTTTCACACATTCAGACTACATTGCAAAATCTATTTTCCCCTTTTTTACAGAGCTACACGCTGACAAACATTAGCTTGTGTGTGATCATGTGTGGTGTCAGCGCCTAAATAAGGCGAGGTGGAATCCTCTGTGTACACACTACATCACAGCAGGTTGTCACATTGTGTCAGTGTCGTGTCAGCGCCGTGTCAGCATTGTGCATCTGTTGCAGTCACATCTCAGAAGACACAGGAAATGTCTCTATTGACTTCATCTGTTTGTTTGGCAGCCTGCCTGATTGCTGGAGTAGAAAAGAGCCAGACAAAGCCAGTCAGTGAACCCACTGTCCAAAACACATTACTTCACAGTGCAAAAAATGCAGCCAAACTATCTGTCACCACCGCCACTACTCTAGTCATATAAGGCCATCCGGTGTTGTAATGTTGTAAACATCGCAACATACATACTGTGCAGCCCAGGCTTACTGTTTAGAGAAAGTTATAGAGTCCTGATAAAGAAATACAGTACCAGTCAAAAGTTTGGACACACCTACTCATTCCAGGGTTTTTTTCTTTATTTTTGCTATTTTCTACATTGTAGAGTAGTAGTGAAGAGATCAAAACTATGATATAACACATGGAATCAAGTAGTAACCAAAAAAGTGTTAAGCTAATCAAAATATATTTTCTATTTGAGATTCTTCAAAGTAACCACCCTTTGCCTTGATGACAGCTTTGCACACCCTTGACATTATCAAAAACAGCTTCACCTGGAATGCTTTGACAACAGTCTTGAAGGAGTTCCCACATATGCTGAGCACTTGTTGAAAATAGTAAAAATTAAGAAAAACCATGTAATGAGTACGTGCCCAAACTCTTTACTGCTGCTGTATGAGTAGAATGGTGCAGGAGAGGATGACAGGCTTTTTAAGTGCTCCTAACCAATTTGCGTTGTTTGTAACTTGTATTTTTTTTTATTTTGTACATAATGTTGCTGCTACCGTCTCTTATGACTGAAAATAAATTCTGGACATCAGAACAGCAATTACTCACCACGAACTGGTAGAAGCTTTTTCCTTTAACGAGTCTGACGTGAAGGATATACTGCTTTCCCAGGAACAGGCCCAAATCCCCATAATTTCCTTGAAGAGAAGACTGAGAAAAGGGGGGCGGAGGTCGGGCTGCCTTCTGAGAATTCATAGGCGGGCGAGTAAACCTCCACCCACCATCCGTTTTATTGGCAAACATGCAATCATTGGAAAATAAAATCGATGGCCTACGAGCAAGATTAAACTATTAACGGGACATTAAAAACTGTAATATCTTATGTTGCACCTAGTCGTGGCTGAACAACGACATGAACAACATACAGCTTGCAGGTTTTACACTGTATCGACATGATAGAACAGCAGCCTATTGTAAGACAAGGGGCGATGGTCTATGTATGTTTGTAAACAACAGCTGGTGCACAATATCTAAGGAAGTCTGTAGGTTTTGCTCGCCTGAAGTAGAGTATCTCATGATAAGCTGTAGACCACACTATCTACCTACAGAGTTCTCATCTGTATTTTTCGTAGCTGTCTACATACCACCACAGACCGATGCTGGAACAAAGACCACACTCAATGAGCTGTATACCGCCATAAGAAAACAGGAAAACGCTCATCCAGAGGTGCTCCTAGTGGCCCGGGACTTTAAGGCAGGGAAACTTAAATCCGTTTTACCAAATTTCCACCAGCATGTTAAATGTGCAACCAGAGGGGAAAAAAACTCTAGACCACCTTCACACAAAGAGATGCATACAAAGCTCTCCCTCGCCCTCCATTTGGCAAATCTGACCATAAATCTATCCTCCTGATTCCTGCTTACAAGCAACAATTAAGCAGGAAGCACCAGTGACTAGGTCAATAAAAAAGTGGTCAGATGAAGCAGCTGCTAAGCTACAGGACTGTTTTACTAGCACAGACTGTAATATGTTCGGGGATTCTTCTGATGGTATTGAGGAGTACACCACACCAGTCACTGGCTTCATAAATAAGTGCATTGATGACGTCGTCCCCACAGTGATTGTACGTACATACCGCAACCAGAGGCCATGTATTACAGGCAACATCCGCACTGATCTAAAGCGTAGAGCTACCACTTTCAAGGAGCGGGACTCTAACCCGGAAGCTGACAAGAAATCCCACTATGCCCTCCGACAAACTATCAAACGGGCAAAGCGTTAATGCAGAACTAAGATCGAATCGAGGAGGCTCGTTGGATGTGACAGGGCTTGCAAACTATTACAGACGACAAAGGGAAGCCCAACCGAGAGCTGCCCAGTGACACGAGCCTACCAGACAAGCTAAATTACTTCTATGCTTGCTTTAAGGCAAGCAACACTGAAACATGCATGAGAACATCAGCTGTTGTGGACGACTGTATGATCACGCCCTCCGCAGCCGATGTGAGTAAGACCTTTAAATAGGTCAACATTCACAAGGCCGCAGGGCCAGATGGATTACCAGGACGTGTACTCCGAATATGCGCTGACCAACTGGCAAGTGTCTTCACTGACATTTCCAACCTCTCCTTGTCTGAGTCTGTAATGCCAACATTTTTCAAGCAGGCCACCATAGTCCCTGTGCCCAAGAACACTAAGGTAACCTTCCTAAATGACTACCGACCCGTAGCACTCACATCTGTAACCATGAAGTGCTTTGAAAGGCTGGTCACGGCTCACATCAACACCCAGAAACCCTAGACCCACTCCAATTTGCATACCACCCCAACAGATCCACAACATGATGCAAATGCTGTTCATTGACTACAGCGCAGCGTTCAACATCATAGTGCCCTCAAAGCTCATCACTAAGATAAGGACCCTGAGACTAAACACCTTCCACCCGATGTCACAGGAAGGCCATAAAGATCATCAAGGACAACAACTACCCGAGACACTGCCTGTACACCCCGCTATCATCCAGAAGGCGAGGTCAGTACAGGTGCATCAAAGCTGGGATCGAGAGACTGAAAAACAGCTTCTATCTCAAGGCCATCAGACTGTTAAACAGCATTGAATGGCTGCTACCAACACACTGACTCAACTCCAGCCTCTTTAATAATGGGAATTGATGGGAAATGCCAAGACAACAACCTCTCCCTCAACGTGATCAAGACAAAGGAGATGATTGTGGAATACAGGAAAAGGAGGACCGAGCACTCCCCCATTCCCATCGATGGGGCTGTAGTGGAGCAGGTTGAGAGCTTCAAGTTCCTTGGTGTCCACATCACCAACAAACTAACATGGTCCAAACACACCAAGACAGTCGTGAAGAGGGCACGACAAAACCTATTCCCCCTGAGGAGACTGAAAATATTTGGCATGGGTCCTCAGATCCTCAAAAGGTTATACAGCTGCACCATCGAGAGCATCCTGACGGGTTGCATCACTGCCTGGTTTGGCAACTGCTCGGCCTCTGACCGCAAATCACTACAGAGGGTAGAGCGTACGTCCCAGTACATCATTAGGGCCAAACTTCCTGTCATTCAGGACCTCTATACCAGTGGGTGTCAGAGGAAGGCCCTACAAATTGTCAAAGACTCCAGCTACCCTAGTCATAGACTGTTCTCTCTGCTACCGCATGGCAAGCGGTACCGGAGCTCCAAGTCTAGGTCCAAGAGACTTCGAAACAGCTTCTACGCCCAAGCCATAAGGCTCCTGAACATCTAGTCAAATGGCTTCCCAGACTATTTGCATTGTCCCCCCCCCCCTTTTTATTATTTATGGATAGTCACTTTAGTAACTCTACCTAAATGTACATATTACCTTAAATACCTCGAATATCCAGTGCCCCCACACATTGACTCTGTACTGGTACCCCCTGTATATAGCCTCACTATTGTTTATTTTACTGTTGCTCTATTTAAATTGTTCTAACTGCATTGTTGAATAGGGCTTGTAAGGAAGCATTTCACTGTAAGGTCTACACCTGTAGACCTTGTTTTTAGCGCTTGTGACAAATAAAATTTGATTTGATTTACATTGTATTTGCCACTATTTCCGAGAGTCAAGGCACATGCTTTGCAACGTGTTCCTAACTGATAATCAATGACTATACAAGCCAAATGAGAAAAGCGTCACTTAATTACAGTAGGCTATGTTGGTGCTCCTAGGTATGAACAAACTGTTCAAAGCTAGAGGATGGAAATAGGTCCGTGGTATTCAGATCTGGGCCTCACGCTGGGTTTTTTTCTCTTCTTGGCAGTTCATGATTGGTTGAGTAATGGATTAATGTAATTGATTGGCCAGAAAGTCTACTCATTCCCAGCTCTAAATCAGTTCCTGATTTAGAGGGAAAGAAAGGAAACCTAGCAGTATTGAGGAGAACTTCAAGGCCCAGAGTTGAATAGCCCTAAACTAGGACCTGCTGATGTACTTCTAGTTAACTAAGAGGTACACCATGGTCCTTATGCATCGCTCTCACCAGCGGCCTGTGGTGGAAGCATTTGGTTTTTGTTATGGAATGAAAGTTTCACACCAAACGGCGTAAAAGAAAAGCAGTGGAACTGGAAACCTGTAATTATGCCTAATGAGCTTATTCTTCGGCGCTGTGATCGGAATAGAAATGTGAAACTTACCGACGGACCCGGGTCCTCGTCTTGACTTTAATGGCCAAGCGAAATGAGAAGGTGACACGTCGAACCGAAACACCAGGGCACAGCCACAATACACACCCGTAACTGATCAAACCTTCAAAGAGACTCACAAGGAAGTCGATGGCTAGAATGAGAGGAACTTAATAAGTCAAGCTTTGAAGCTAGCAGAGGAAAAAAACGCCAGCCATCCACAGACCAAGATGACCGTGGCATTGGGTGACCCTTGACGCCCTGTGTGATTAACGGCATTATGGTCATTTCTGATGGCGTTTGAAATACTCTCTGATCAACACTCTGCACCCTTTTATTGGTCGCACTGTCAGACACTGAGACAGACTTTGTTTTCACAGCGCAAGCCTAGTCTGGAGCTGTCTACTTGAAACGAATATGACATGAATAGATATGCGACTCATTAAAAAACAAGTATCCTGCTGATCAGCACTGTTGGGCAATTACTATAATTGATTGGTGATTCAGCTCCCTCAAGGGAAGGAAGAGAAGAAGAAGAAGAAGAAGAAGTAATATTCCTCTCCGCTTGCCTTGTACACATCTGGACTCAAACTTTGGAATAGATGAAGAAGGCACGTAATCAATAGCAAATGTTCACACTGGGTCAGACTAGCCATGAGTTCATGAATATGTATCCCTCTCTCCAATAAAAAAAATGGCCCTTGGTCTGAGCAAAAAGAGAAGGTGATGGAAAACGAATGTTTAAAAAACAAAAGACCGCTCGGCAGGTTTTCATGATGATAACTAAGGCCAGATGACTCATAGTCCACATGTACAGCTGCAGGACAAAGTGACAGTTAGGCTTTAACAATGTGGCTGACAGCTCCTGATGGTGGGATCCAAAGATCAAAGTTGAGGCCCATGTGCTGCTAAATTAACCCTGTTGACATTCTACCCCAAGCCACAGATGCATGTGTCAAATCGTCCAATCCATCACGGTCCTGCACTCATGTTCTGCTGTTGATACAGATGAACAGAGAGTGAGAGTGAACAAGGAGTCCATCTGAGTCAGTATTAGTTAGCTCTAAATGTGGAACTGGACCCCCTGGCTGTGGGAATCATTGCAACACTCATCAGCAGCCCCAAACCCATGTACACACACACACACACACACACACACTCAACCTAACCTCTACCACCTCTGTAGCTCTAATGTTAGTTTCTCACTTTCACAGCTGCAGCAGAGTTACAGTACGTGAGACCAGCAACATGTCAAAGGACATCACAGTAAGAGAGAGTTTGACGCGTGAGGGGTTGTGTTGCTAATTTCCTTAATGTTAACATTCTTTGATAAGCTACAGACTGCATGTTGATGTGGACAGTGTGCCACAGCTGATGTGGTACATGATGAAGGTACATGTAGTCTATGTTCAGTATGACTCTGTTACGATGCTAACCAAAGATATGTAAAACTCTTCTCTGCTTTGTTAATATAAAAATAATACAGTTTGTTAACTTTAAGGGGCAATCTGCAGTTCAAACAATAACAAAGCAAACTCTCCCACCACTGTTTTGGTAAAGGGATGAGGGATGGGGCTGAGGAGATGTAACCACTTTCAAATTAACTGACAGAGCTATGGATGCAAGGATTGACTGTGCATGAGATGAAAATTATAGTTTTAACCATGTTTTGAGGCTATAAGTTTACAATTACCGCATATTATTCACAAACAATGGAGTAAAACAAGCTTATATTTTGGGTTCTGATGGGGTATGACAGTTGAACTAAGCTCATTAGGCATTCACAAGTTATATTTGTCAAGAATCAATGGATTTGTATATTTTTTTTAAGTAAAAAAATGGATGTAGCAATCCCAGATTTCCCCTTTTAAAGTTTTGAGCAGTTTTTTTTCAGCATTTTTTGTCCTTGGCTGGATCTGATTGACTTTGTTTTCAAAGCTGAACACCACCGCAATATTTGGATCTTTCTGATTCATCAGAGACGTATCATTAGCATAAACCTAAGCCAAAGCTATACAGTGGAGACACTGGCTAAAAAAAATCACAGTAGGTTACTTACTTGTGAAGGCGTGACGCCACACAGCCTGTGTGTCCAGCTTTGAGCCGTCTCACATGGTGCCAAGCACATACCCCAGAGTCCTGTTAGTGTACCCCCCTGAGTGCAGCAGGGAAAGACTAGAGGCATATCATCACACACACACACAATGCTGTGAAGCCACCATAATATTGCACAAAACTACAATTTGGCCTATTTTTGATTAATTGAATGGCCCTGCCTTCGCCTCAGATTAGACTTTGAAATATATTGGAATTAAATAAGGCAAATCTGGAAGTGAAGGAATATCACATGTTTAACAAATGTGGGTTTTAATTTACCTCATGTGGAGATGGACTGTGGTCACCTGCAAAGAAGCCAATCCACAGTGTCTAGGTTTGGCTGGCTGTGCAGATATAAAATAAAACCAACGCAATTTGTATGGAACATCAGTCAAATATTTATCCAGTTGATGAGGTCTGGCTCTGTGTGCGGCTCTGACAATAATTAAAGACAAACCAAGCTAAAGGTGAGACGCAATGACCTCAATGTTGAAATGGTGGTAACATCCAGATGGCTTGGTACGAATAGCTGGCACAATAGTGGACAGTGCAACAGTATTAGCTTGTTGATACTGTGGGAGCGTTGAGGTTGAATTTTAGTTAGATAGTTCCTGTTAAGAATGTGTGATGTGTTCTGACGAGACATTCTAAGTGTCCGGGTGGCTGTGTACCTTGATTGTAGAATCAAGCACTTCCACACGCTGAGTAAGATGTTTAAACTAGAGTCCTAATATCCCCAAATAAACCTTTTTAAGCACCTAGGTTCATCCAAATTCCCCAACCATGTCTTCCTTCTCAACTCAATTATCTGCCCATTACTACGTACGCCAGTCAATTACACCTTGCTGTAGTTTGTCAATGACAGAGATCCATTGACTTTGACGCACAGTGCTGTATGTTATTGACAAACAGGTAGAATGGGTATTGTTAGTATAGTAAGGGGTGGCCTGTGGAGAAGGCATTGGTCTCACTGACATGGGATCACAGTCTGAGGTAGGTGTTCGATGTGCACCACTCAGCACCCTCTGGGAAGGATAAGAGGACTGCACCTAAAAAAAAATCAATAAAGCACTGGAGCTCTCTGTGGTCTCCTTCATAGTGTAGAATGTGTGTTTTATGTTTGCGCGTGTGTATGTGTTCTCTCTCTCTCTCTCTCTATGGATCGTAGAAGCCCCAGCTCACAACACAGACTGATAACTCAGTTAGAGGGGAAGTAAGTCCACGGGCATCTTTACACTATTCAAATCAGTCAGGCCCAATGTTGTGATTATATGTGTATTTGTGAGTGTGTATTTTTTATGTGTGCTTGTGTGTGTGTGTGTTCGTGTGTGTGTGTGTGCGCGCTTGAGCCAGCTCACGTAAATACAAGCCTGAGTTGGCCTGTATCCATTCAGAATGTGATGATGCTATTTTTCTCTTCTCATACAGTCCAACATGCCTTTTCAAATGCCAAATCTAAGCCAAGGACTCGCAGTATTAATGTGAAGGTTGTGAGATGTGGGAAGAAACAAGGCATGATGGGAGAAAGAGGGGATTTCACAAATCTTAGATCAAAGATGTCTAATTATGTAAATTAAGAATTCTCCAAATGTCAGCATTGCTAAAAAGGATTAGGATTTCAGAAGGTAAACGATAAATCACCAATCAGCTTGCCTAATCAATACAATACATTTCATATTAACCATCATTAAAAAAATATACTAACTTTGAGGTTTAATCATACAGACATATTGACTGCGAACTGAAAAATGTATTAATATTAAAGCAACAACTCAATAAAATAAACATGGTCTTTGTTAATTACAGGAGCTTTGTTCCTGTGTTCCTAGAAATGGAAGGATGTTAAAACTGAACTGAAAAACGCTCTGGAGAAATCTTTGGAAAACATCCTCAATGACCACATTGACAACAACAAAAAAGACAACCCTGCTGCTGGCTGATGCTATCTGCAGCACTGCAGCCACTCACACAGATCAGAGAGCAGAGTGTTCCTGGTTGAGTCTGAAATGGCATTCTTCTCCATATATCAGGGATGGGCAACTCCAGTCCGCGGTGTCACACTTTTCCCCCTTCACTAGCAAACACAGCTGATTTCATCTAATTGCATTCTAATCTGAATATCACGATTAGTTGATTATTGGAATCAGGCGTGTTAGCTGGGGCTGGGGTAAAAGTGTGACACCAATTAGGCCCCCGAAGACTGGAGTTGCCAGTCCCTGCCCTATATAGTGCACTATTTTTCAAAAGTTGTGTACTATTGTAGGGAATAATGTGCCGTTTTGGACAGAACCACAGAGAACAGAGTCTGTTCGAGCTCTGTTCCTGTTTTGCGTGTATCTCCTGCCAGCGTCATGGCGACAGAGGAATGTAGACGTGGCTAACCTATGCTCCAGTAAAATAATCTGGTCCCAGATCTGTTTGTGCTGTCTTGTCAACTCTTATGGCCATTTCTTGGTAAGACAGCACAGACAGATCTGGGACCAGGATAGGGAGCCAACATGGTGACCTGTTTTCACCTTGTCACATACTGTAGCTACTGTACTGTACACTAACACTACAACAGCTCAGCCTCAACACACAGAACACACAGGTAGACTCACCGAGAGGACATTCATCACTGGTAGCAGATTTATCACACTCTAAAACGGAACAGAGGAAGATGATACTGTGTCCCACAATCTAATACCTCTTCAATGTTTACAGTTTTAAACCCTATGATATTTTGATGTCTCACTTTGGGGTCAATAGCTTTAAAAAAAAGTATTATAATAATAACTGTGAGTACAAGGAGTGAACATTTTAATGGAAAACGGACATATACCAAAAACCAGAACAGCGTCTGGACAGGGGGAACAAAACTACTTTACGACAATAATGCTGACATGGGGAACACAACTGAGGAACAGACATATATAGAGAGGACAATCAACAATGTGAAGGAGTCCAGGTGAGTCCAATGAGCGCAGATGCGCGTAATGATCAGCCTGGTGCCCTCAAGTGCCAGAGAGGGGAAGCAGGAGCAGGTGTGACAATACCCCCTCCCTCCCCCAGGGGCACCCCCTGGACAAGCCTGAAAGGGCCAGCCAAGGCATGGGCGCTTGAGTAGCCAGCTGGGGCGTAGAAGCCCGAAGAGCCAGCTGAGGCGTGGGAGTCTGAAGAGCCAGCTGAGGCGTGGGAGCCTGACGATCCCGGCTGAGGTGTGGGAGTCTGAAGAGCCAGCTGAGGTGTGGGAGCCCGAAGTGCCAGCTGAGGCGTGGGAGTCTGAGGAGCCGGCTGAGGCGTGGAAGCCTGACGATCCCGGCTGAAGCGTGAGAGCCTGATGGGCCGGCTGAGGCATGGCGTGGGATGGGAACCTGAGGAGCCGGCTGATGCGTAGGAGCCCGGCGAGCTGGTTGAGGCATGACGTGGTATGGGAGCCTGCCGACCCAACCGAGGCAAGGAAACCTCTCAAGCCAGCTAAGGCGTGGACGCCCGACGAGCCAGCTGAGGCACCCCTGGTTCCATCGGCAGGAGGCACTCGGACCCGACATCACCAACAAAAAACAAGAACTCCCTGATGCTTCAAATAGTGGTCTCAGCATTATGTGAGGACCGACATTGGAGACAAGAAGCAAGTACAAGGAGTGAACATTTAATGGAAAACGGACATATAACAAAAACAAGAACCGCATCTGGACAGGGGGAACAAAATTACATTACGACAATAATGGGGAACACAACTGAGGAACAGACATATATAGAGAGGACAATCAACAACGTGAAGGAGTCCAGGTGAGTCCAATGAGCGCAGATGTGCGTAATGATGGTGACAGGTGTGCGTAATGAAGGGCAGCTTGGTGTCCTCAAGCGCCAGAGAGGGGAAGCGGGAGTAGGCGTGACAAATAACCCCCTATGAAATTTGGATTTGAGAACCTTGCATTTTAAAACGAACAACAACATCCTTAATTCACCAGGCGATGAATGCAGCATTACCTATCTGAGATCCCCTGTGGTTTCCAGTTAAATGAAGATTACATCCGATTAATTATATCTCCCTATGTGGCTAACCTGGGAGGGTTCGGTTCAGCATCCTGATGAGGTGTGTGTGTGTGTGTGTGTGTGTGTGTGTGTGTGTGTGTGTGTGTGTGTGTGTGTGTGTGTGTGTGTGTGTGTGTGTGTGTGTGTGTGTGTGTGTGTGTGTGTGTGTGTGTGTGTGTGTGTGTGTGTGTGTGTGTGTGTGTGTGCGTGCGCGTGCGTGCGTGCGTGCGCGCGTGTGTGTTATGACGCTGTATTATATTACAGGAGGAGATAAGACTACCCATCGATAAGAGATCTAATTACAGGCAATATAAAACACATTTAACTCACAAAATATTATTCAATATCTTCCTTACTATGGTTTTGCATTAGAAATTGTTGTTTTGCTATTTGCTTTGGTGAAACTCCTTTGTGATTCCTAACTGCCCATTGTATCACATTTTCGTGCCGTTATCGGATTGGCCAGTCATCTAGTCATCTTCTGTCTGCTGTCGGCTGTGTCACTCACAACCCCATTGAACACACTAGGATGAGCTTGAGACAGAACAAAACATTAGGTATTACATCCCATTTGCATATCATTAGGAAGATGGGAGGCCACCACCCCCTATGGGTTACTCCCTTATAAATATATTTAAATATATAAATATCATGAATACATTCATTGATATTGCCCTCACATCATCTCGTCTATATGTGCAACGCCACCTTGTTTCTCTGGGGAGAGGACTCATATGACACATAGAAACAGACACGCACAAATAACACACAGACACGGAAATAAACAGACGCAGGCATTGAACAGACACAGACACACACACACACACACACACACGCACACTTCTGTGCCTATCTCCCTTTTCATTTTTCACAGTTCAATGAAAAGAGCAATCATCAGCGTCGGCAAGCCTGAAGACGCGAGCGTCACTGTGGGCCAACACCTGGCCGCGTTTAGTGGAGCAGGAGCCGCGCTGCAGCCAGATGTAAGCTGCAGGTCTGGGGCACACGGAGGGAGCCCCATCAATGACCCCTGGGTCCGGGCGGTGAGAGGAACCAGTGAAACCCTAAGAACACTTCCATCACAACCAGTTAATATTATTATCCTTCACGAACGTGGAGTCCAACCCTCAATGTTTAAGACTTCAACCATCCACCAGCTATCCATTTAGTATGTGTCCCTATTTACCTATTGAGTCAGTGAGATTAGCATTACAAAGAGAGGGGTTTGAAATGTTGTCAAAACATAGCATCACTGATATTGTTTCAAACATGCCAAGTATAAGAAGTACACTGCACAACACATAATGTAAGACGTAGAGAGAGAGAGAGAGATGTTTTGATGTTAACCTGTCCGTTGTACTGTATTTACTGAAATGCTGTACCACTATACTGCTGTTGGCAACATCTCCAAATTGTACTTCATGCCAATAAAGCAATCTGAATTTGATAGAGAAAAAGAGAGAGAGACAGAAGAGAGAGAAGAAAGAGAGAGAGCCGGTATGGCATTTGACCCCTGTGTGACCTGCATGCCAACCCCTCACATGTGGTTCACATCTGTCCTCCACTGCAATGCCCCTTCATGCTCTGGCTTCTGGCTCTGAGCCACTTGTTGCAGCAGCAGGCACAGAACATGGAGCCCCAGTCAGCCTCCATACGCCTGCTAGCCAAATTAACAGCAAAATAAACCCAAACAGACTTCAATTGATAAATCTTTAATGATACGAGGGATTTTACAGAAAGGCACACTTGACAGTGTTAATTTAAAGCAAATACCGAAGCTTGATTAAAAATTCCCCAGGCCGTGGAAAAGATAAATGTTTGAATAATTTATCAGATTTAATTGACACGACCGTGATGCTGTAAACAGAAATGTTTTGATGTTCGTAATGCATTTTGACACAAAAGGAATTTTTGGGATGGATCCAAAAAAAGAGCACAATGGAAATGTGGGCCAGGCAAGAAGGGTTCACAAGAGGAGGAGAACAAGGGGGGGGGGCTCCCCCTTCCTGATTTAGTAAGCTGTCTGCGAAAGCACTAAATGAACTTTCAGTACTCTCTATTTACATATTATTCCAGATCTTTGCAGGCTGCAAGTGAGACCGCCATCGGGTGTCTTATAATAACTCATTTGAGAAAAATAATGTCAGGAAAAGGACCAGGCAGGATGGGGCTGTGCGAACGCCCAGCAAACACAGTGGTACACAAACCTCGGAGCCAGCCCCAGGCAAAGCACTTTATTTTGACCCTGGGAGGATGACACTAAACAAGGATGTAAATACACTGAGAGAGAGGGAAAGGAGGAGAGGGAGCCAATAATTTTCACGCTGGGCACATCTGGTGTTTGTCACAGCGGTGCGTTGGGGCTATATTGTGGATCTTGACACACACACCAGCCTGTATGCGCTCAACCTGGCTCCACTGTCATGGCCTCTCCCAGGTATATGCTGAGAGAGAGAGAGAGAGAGAGAGAGAGAGAGAGAGAGAGAGAGAGAGAGAGAGAGAGAGAATTTGGAAAATGTAGGAAGACATATGACCTGCAGGTGTGTATATAGGTGACCACTTGTACGATAAGACACCTATTTGCATGTGTGTAGTCACTCCGTCCTGGCAGGTCTGGACCGGTAAACATCACTGTTATCTGTAAACAAACAGACTTACTAGTGACTATAATTGAATACATCAAATTTTGATGGGGATCCTCTCCCGAGCAACAGAACGGCCTATACCATGATACAATGTACACCTGAATACATGCATACAAAACCAGGGGCTATGTTGACTGAATTCTTCAAGATGTTATTTTGGTTTGACACGAGTCTAGGCTCAGTGGAGTGGAAAGACGAGACAGACAGACACAGAGAGAGAGAGAGAGTATCGTATATAGTACAGGGCCTTTGTCTGTGGAGGCAGAGAGAGACAGAGGCACAAGCATGTCACTAAGGAGGAAAGCAAGAGGAAGGCACACAACACAATTAGTCCGGTCAGAGATTTGAATAGCAGACCGTTTGGCACAAGACACACACACACACACACACGGACAGGTTTAAGTCCCATTGATATTTTAGTTCATACAGTTGAAGGGAGTCTGCAGTCAGAGAAAAAGCCTCTGTTGTGTGTGTGTGTGTGTGTGTGTGTGTGTGTGTGTGTGTGTGTGTGTGTGTGTGTGTGTGTGTGTGTGTGTGTGTGTGTGTGTGTGTGTGTACCCAACCAGCAGTGAACGATCGTTCATTTCCAAGGTATAACACCAATTTCGGCATGGGGGGGGGGGGGCCTTGAAGCAGAGCTGACATTATAACACACACCAGAAGTTTACTTGCCGGGACAATGTATCACTTTAATATCAAAGGAAACGTCTCCTTTTAAAACGAAGCGGTGATGGAAGTCAGCTCGCTTGTGCTTTATTCACTTCCTTCAATAAACATGCAGTCGGGGTATACGGTAATCAGGAAACACGGTCCAATAGGTCTACAATGTATCAAAGCCTGCGCTTGGAGGCAACAGCAAAACCCTAACAAGCCAGTTTATTACCGGTAGCTGTTACTGACATTAGTCAAAACCAAAAGAAAGATAAAATAGAATAAGGAATGAACGCGACGCTGGAATAGCCCTCGGCAGCCTGTTCTCCTCGCGCTTTTGATAACCACACACCTCCTTCTTTGATATGATAACAAATATAAATTGTTTAAAAACATCAAATGCGAGGAGAGCTGTAGCTAGACCCGGACTGCTGGTGGTGTTCATCTAGAAGAGGGTGACATACAGACATACACAGCCACGGTCGGATCCAAAGACAGCAGGAGACTCATTCATATCGAGAGACCTCGGTTCAGCTCGGCTCCGCCAGGCCCATTCTGCTGTAAATAAATTGTGGCAATACAGGCTCCCATAACCTCTATACCTGAATCACTCAGCCAAGGGTTACCCTCCTGCTCCCCTCCTCAGGGGGATCCATGTGGTCGGACTCCCTCTGGTCGTGCTCTGCTGTCTGGGAGGCTTGTACAGGATGCTCCGGGGTTCATGGAAGGTGAAGAGGGAAGATTGAATCCCTGCCTCCTCTCGTCCCTGGATTTGTTTGTTTCGATCCCGGTCTAAACTGAGGCAGTAGCCACTAAAAGGTGGGTGGGGAGGGAGGGGAGAGAGAAGGAGGGAGGGAGGGATGAGTACATGCCCCAGAAGGTATGCTGGTGTGTTGAGGGTAAAGAAGATGCTGCAAAAAAGAAAATCTCATCCAATTTTTTTTTGCCCCATGGGCAGTAAAATGCAAATAACAGATCAAAGGGGTTTGGAATAGAAAACTGGAGAGATTGGAGTGAATATCATCACAGCTCCTCACCATGACACTTCAGTGAGTTCTGTATAATGGGTATGGGAGAGATACCTCAAACTCATAACTAACCTGTGCTGGACAGGTGCTCCTTCTCCCTCTCCCTCTCCCTCTCCCTCTCTCTCTCTCGCTTCACAAAGTGATACAATGTTCCACTGTTACTTGTTGGCATGACGATGATATTTGATATTGACGGCCTGATTCAATTGTACAGTTCTCTACACTGTCTTCCCAACTGACTGTCGATAAAACATCGGAGTTCCTATCCGGTCATGAACAGGAACCTCAGGTTCTAACCAATCAATGCCATTTTTAAACACATAAAGATGTGCTTCTCTTTTTAAAGTCACTGCTGTTTCCAGATTTCTTTGAAATTTCACCTGTAATTAATTGCAATATGAGTGAAATGGTAATTAAGTGGGTTAAAAAGCAGCGTTTCTGTGTTGGAATGGTTGGGGCATATACTGGTCATTAAAATAGTCAAATCAAATCAAATGTTATTTTTCACATGTGCAGATTTCAACAGACCTTACAGTGAAATGCTTACTTACAAGCCCTTAATCAACAGTGTAGTTTTAAGAAAATACAAAAAAAGTAAGAGATAAGAAAGACAATTAATTAAAGAGCAGCAGCAAATAACAATAACGTGGCTTTATATAGGGGGTACCGGTACAGAGTCAATGTGCAGGGGCACCGGTGTCCAGGTAACTGAGGTAATATGTACAT
This sequence comes from Oncorhynchus clarkii lewisi, assembly GCF_045791955.1. NCBI lineage: Eukaryota > Metazoa > Chordata > Actinopteri > Salmoniformes > Salmonidae > Oncorhynchus > Oncorhynchus clarkii. Next base: position 9,969,648 of record NC_092179.1, on the reverse strand, counting down.
GTAGGTAGAGTTATTAGAATGACTATGCATAGATAATAACAGAGAGTAGCAGGGGGGGGCGTACGCACTACCCTCTGTAGTGCCTTGCGGTGGGAGGCTGAGCAGTTGCCAAACCAGGCAGTGATGCAATCCGTCAGGATGCTCTCGATGGTGGAGCTGTATAACCTTTTGAGGATCTGAAGACCCATGCCAAATATTTTTAGTCTCCTGAGGGGGAATAGGTTTTGTTGTGGATACCAAGGAACTTGAAGCTCTCAACCTGCTCCACTACAGCCCCATCGATGAGAATGGGGGCATGACCTCCTCCCTATAGGCTGTCTCAACGTTGTCAGTGATCAGGCCTACCAATGATGTGTCATCGGCAAACTTAGTGATGGCGTTGGAGTCGTACCTGGCCGTCCAGTCATGAGTGAACAGGGAGTATAGGAGGGACTGAGCACGCACCCCTGAGGGGCCCCCTTTGTTGAGGATCAGCGTGGCGGATGTTTTGTTCTACCTTTACCACAAGTCCAGGATCCAGTTGCAGAGAGAGGTGTTTAGTCCCAGGGTCCTTAGCTTAGTGATGAGCTTTGAGGGCACTATGGTGTTGAACGCTGAGCTGTAGACAATGAATGTCATTCTTACGTAGGTGTTCCTTTTGTCCAGGTGGGAAAGGGCAGTGTGGAGTGCAGTAGAGATAGCATCATCTGTGGATCTGTATGCAAATTGGAGTGGGTCTAGGGTTTCTGGGATAATGGTGTTGATGTGAGCTACAGATGTGAGTGAGTACTACGCGTCGGTAGTCATTTAGGCAGGTGACCTTAGTGTCCTTGGGCACAGGGACTATGGTGGTCTGCTTGAAACATGTTGGTATTACAGACTCAGACAGGGAGGTTGAAAATGTCAGTGAAGACACTTGCCATTTGGTCAGCTCACGCTCGGAGTACTCGTCCTGGTAATCCGTCTGGCCTGTTTAAAGGCCTTACTCACATCGGCTGCGGAGAGCGTAATCACACAGTTGTCCGGAACAACTGATGCTCTCATGCATGTTTCAGTGTTACTTGCCTCAAAGCGAGCATAGAAGTAATTTAGCTTGTCTAGTAGGCTCGTGTCACTGGGCAGCTCTCGGCTGTGCTTCCCTTCGTGGTCTGTAATAGTTTGCAAGCCTTGCTACATCCAACAAGCATCGGAGCCGGTGTAGTACGATTCGATCTTAGTCCTGTATTGATGCTTTGCCCGTTTGATAGTTTGTCTGAGGGCATAGTGGGATTTCTTAAAAGCTTCCGTGTTAGAGTCCCGCCCTTTGAAAGCGGCAGCTCTACCCTTTAGCACAGTGCGAATGTTGCCTGTAATCCATGGCTTCTGGTTGGGGTATGTAAGTACAGTCACTGTGGGGACGATGTCATCGATGCACTTATTGATGAAGCCAGTGACTGATATGGTGTACTCCTCAGTGCCATCGGAAGAATCCCAGATCAAATTCCAGTCTGTGCTAGTAAAACAGTCCTGTAGTTTAGCATCTGCTTCATCTGACCACTTTTTTATAGACCGAGTCACTTGTGCTTCCTGCTTTAATTTTTGTTTGTAAGTAGGAATCAGGACAGAATTATGGTCAGATTTGCCAAATGGAGGGAGAGCTTTGTACGCGTCTCTGTGTGTGGAGTAAAGGAGGTCTAGTGTTTTTTCCCTCTGGTTGCACATTTAACATGCTAAGTGAAATGAGGTAAAACTGATTTAAGTTTCCCTGCATTAAAGTCCCCGGCCACTAGGAGCGCTCCCTCTGGATGAACATTTTCCTGTTTTCTTATGGCGGAATACAGCTCATTGAGTGCCGTTATAGTGCCAGCATCGATCTGTGGTGGTAGACAGCTACGAAAAACACAGATGAGAACTCTCTAGGTAGACAGTGTGGTCTACAGCTTATCATGAGATACTCTAACTCAGGCGAGCAAAATCTTGAGACTTCCTTAGATATCGTGCACCAGCTGTTGTTTACAAATATGCATAGGCCGCCACCCTGTGTCTTACCAGAGGCTGCTGTTTTTTCCTGCCGATACAGTGCATAACCCGCCAGCTGTATGTTATTCATGTCGTCGTTCAGCCACGACTCGGTGAAACACAAGATGCTACAGTTTTTATTGTCCCGTTGGTAGGATGTACATGCTTTCAGTTCGTCCTATTTATTTTCCAGCGATTGAATGTTAGCTAGCAGTACGGAGGGCAAAGGCAGATTAGCCACTCGTCACCTGATCCTCACAAGGCACCCTGATCTCTTTACGCGAAATATCCCTTTTATTCTCCAGCGAATGACTGGGGATTGGGGCCTGTTCGGGTGTTCGGAGTATTACCTCACCTGATCCTCACAAGGCAACCTGATCTCTTTCCGCAAAGTCTCCCTTTCATTCTCCAGCGAATGACGTGGATGAGAGTGTGTTTGGAGTATATCCTTCCCGTCCGACTCATTAAAGAAAAATGATTTGTCCAATTCGAGGTGAGTAATCACTGTTCTGATGTCTGGAAGCTCTTTTCAGTCTTAATAGTTGGTAGCAGTAACATTATCTACAAACTAGTTACAAACAACGCGAAAATAAAATAAATAATACTTCTGATTGGCCAGCTCGTCCTCCTCAGGAGGATGAAAACATCCTCTATGAGAAAATAGCAAACATTTTTTATGCGGTCTGTTTGAGATACAAGTTTGAGGTGGGATTTTTTTAAGAGTTTTGTTCTCTAATTTATGCTTTGGCCACAAATATAAGATGAGTCAACAACGTTATTTGGATATGAGTTAACAGAATATGAACTTTAAAAAGTGAGCTTTTGACTGGACAGTTACTTTAACATCCAGTGTGTTCAATGTATATGCTTATAGTCCATGAAACATGCCTAGCAGTACCATTTCTCAAGTTTGGACCTCGAGGTCAGAGATACTGCAGATTTTCCTAGCCTCTAATCAGGAGCTGATTCAGACCTGGGACACCAGGTGAGTGGAATATCTGGCCAATCAGTGACGCGATTAATCAATCTATTATAATGACCAGGGAGAAAATAAATCCAGCAATACTTCAGAATTAAGATCCTGCTAACCATCCTTGGCGTGTGTGTAGAGGTGAGATGAGAAGGTGAGAAGCCTCCTAGGTCTAAGTAGCAGACGAAGAACAGCTGAGAATGTGGCTCTGATTGGCTCACCGTTGCCATGACCACTGGTAATGACCCGTGCCATCTGACCTGGAGGAGAAGCCAATCATATGGCTTTGTAACAGTGACATCATGACATACGTAACTGTGAAGGGTAGATCAGTGAAGGGTAGATCCGTAATAATACTGTCAATGTTTTGTATGTAAATACTTTGTTGTTTAAGAATTAGGAGTAACAAAATCATGAGAATTACACAAGACAATTATTGGTGAGGCTTTATGATAAGATTGAATTTAGAATTGGTTAGATCTGAAAAATGGTAATGTGATTTATTTCAAAATAAGAATAATTTCCAATCTGAGGATATCTGCCAAACGCATACAAAGCATTTCTATTGATGTGGATGACAAATAAAAATGAGGAGTTAATCTCTCCAAAATGCCTCTTTCTCTAATCTTTATAGTCACAATAACCTCCCATTTCAAATCCTCCTCTGATTCACCCTGTGTGCCATCCAGATCAGCAGTGTTCTTCACTAATAGAAAAGGCTTTGGCCCATCTGGATAACAGAGAGCAGGATGCATTGACTGACATAAGAGCCTAAACACAGCTAGCTGTATTTTATGGTTGGTCAGCAGAACCTGTGTGGGGGGGTTGACACTGTCTTCAGCCCACCTCAAAGCCACTGTTTCTTCCTTCCCAGGACAAAAGTTTTTGCCATTTAATGTAAATCCTTAATCCTCCCTCCTGTCCTTCCCACACCCCTCCTCTTCTCTTCCCTGTCCTTGCCCGATCCCTTCCCCTTTCCTCTATGCATGCACCTTTCTCATTCTCTTATTGCCAATCATTTGGATTCCAGTGCCCAATGTCACCTGCTTTGTAATCAGATGACTTCATGTGAGGAATTAGTATGTATATTTAATGTTTTCTCTCTCAAATTTTTTTTTTGGGGTGGGGGGGATAAATGTTACGGAGAGAAAGATAGAAGGGTTTGGCTTGCATGCCTTGCGGATATGCCAGCATTGTGCTAATAAATGACAGCTGATTTTTGCATCTGCATTCTTTAATTTATATTTAAAAAAAAGAAATAGCAAGCAGGCTGATTTCTGATATGAATAATACAAGTGGATCCACTTTGATTGGGGTTTCAGTGGAGAGCTGTGCATATTCAGCATTACAATGAAATCTTCTGATGTGAAATGGGAATGACACGCTAATGAAGCGAGCCAGCGAGCCTGAACCGAGACTGTCCAACATCGTTATGGGATATCTTAGATGAAGAGTAATTATACGAGGAACACTGAAATGTCATTAAAAAATCTCCAGTAAGTGATTTAACCCACTTTTTCTCACTAATGCTAGATTTGTCTTTTTTTACTCCTCTCCTCAGGTTTTTTCATCTCCCTCTTCATCCATTATCTGGGGGGGGGGGGCAAGACCGAACAGAAAGTTCCTCCTCAGAAGTTCCAGCAGAAAAATGCCAGACTCTTAAATATGCTGGGTTTTAAATACGGAGATACAATCAAGTGTCCTAATTTAATTTGGTGCATCAGAACTCAATGGCGGTGGTATGTAATTGAAATCGTTCTTTAATAAATTCATATGAATTGGCAATTAGGTCTTGATCTTATTCCCACCGAATGGATTGAAATTGATAGTGGAGGTCCTTGAGCCATATCACTCCAGCCACTTTCCCATTATCAAGCTCAAATGTTGATATATTATAAGTAATAATGTTCAGTAAAATACTTATGTGGAAGGGATTGGATGTTGTTGATAAGCGGATTTAGTTGATCTGATTCTCATTCATTCATGTTTGATGTGTTCTCATTTTACAGTCTGAGATTTACCCACTGTCTCAATGTGTTGTTGTTGTCTGAATAACCAGCTGTAAAACAATTACTGAACCATGTTACCATATAATATTCTGGCATTATGGAGCCTCACTATTTGTGCTTTGAGTGTGTGTGTGTGTGTGTGTGTGTCTGTGTGTGTGTGTGTGTGTGTGTGTGTGTGTGTGTGTGTGTGTGTGTGTGTGTGTGTGTGTGTGTGTGTGTGTGTGTGTGTGTGTGTGTGTGTGTGTGTGTGTGTGTGTGTGTGTGTGTGTGTGTGTGTGTGTGTGTGTGTGTGTGTGTGTGTGCGTGCGCGCGCGCGCGCGCTGGATATGCCACAGGCAAGAATTCATGAATATCAGCAGTTTCTCACCACTTTGTTTGGTTAATCCCTTGTTTCAGTGGGAGAAATATTCATTTTTTCCAGCATGCATTACTTCATTCACAGCCCATTATATCCACAGGAAGTAAAATGTACCTTTAGCCCAGGACCCACTGATGTCATGCTTTGTGAATGTCTATGTTAAGGGCCACATCATTTTTGGCCCCATAGAGGCACCGCCGTATAACATTACAAGCAAATAGGATGCATGTAAAATCGAAAACCGTTAATTTCAGTGTCTTATTTTGTTTAAACAGCGAAACAAATAGGGATAAAAACAGTTATTTTTAAAGGGTACCTCATCTAAACTAAACTGATACAATTATTTATTATTATCACATAACACTGCGTCATGGCAAGACATTGTATCAGTAGTATAGACTTCATGAATAAAAGCTTTGTCAGCCTAATATAACTGAAACAGTGCAGAGCTCTGTCTGGCTCTGTGCTGCTGATAGGACAAACATGTGAGTGGCGTGACCGCGTCCGTTACGGAACATGGAGTCATGGCATAAAACTGGCACCGCTAGAAAAAAACGAGTGCCGAACCCAAACGTGCCTCGAAGCTATGCAATTATTTTTGCACTGAGTCCAATATCAACTCGAGAGAAATGCAAATTATTTAAGACGCGCTTTCCAGGGCCCGCAATTATAATAATGATGATCTCAATTAGCGTCGCCATTGCCTCTGACTATTTAGCAGGCAATTTTGCAGCCTGGGGGCCAGGGTATTCTGGAGACCTGACACACACTGTCAGACCAGGAGGAGGAGAGGAGGAGAGGGAGACGAGTCCTCAGACGGACGCTCAATCAATAAGAGATATTTACAACGGCGTCCCAGGAGGAGACGGCCTAAATTGACCTAATTGGTCAGTGTTGGAAATGAAATTAGATATAGCTGGATGGAGTTCATTTGCTAGGCCTAATTCTAAATCTCAAATGGTACACTGTATCACTTAAAAGTCAGTATCCTACAAGCCCTAAAATGATCAAGTCACTTTTTAATTCAATAACAATATGAACTGTGCAAATCTATTATTTAAAAGAATATCAATATTAGCAAATAAAAGCACTGAGAATGAAACAATCTCCATGTAGGCTACATCAGCTTTTGTGTGCATTTCTGAGTCCAAAAATGTACGGTAGGTCTATAATAGGTACGCTTCCAGTGTGTGACTATAAAGGTGCTGCTCCTTCTAAAGGTGTTTAGAAATGAACTCTGACCTATTTCACAGAGAATTCTCTCCTTTTCCTCTGGATATAAGAAGGGACTTCTCTTCCCAGCGTTCACGTGGAAAAGGTTTGCACCACCTCCCCTTTCTTTTATTCACTGTAAACAACTCCACTTTATGAAAAGCAGCCAGTGTGACTCACGGATACCTCTCTAACCACAACACATTATTATTTCATGGCCTTTGAAAGAGGGGTCTGTGACGTTGCCTTACACTTTAATGCGGGAGCTCTCTCTGATGCTGCGTGGTACACAGGCCCCGTCCTTGTTGCAACTCCTCACTTGACTTCACAGACACTTCCGTGTGCATAAATAGCACGAGAGACGAGTGTGCCTCGCGAGGTAATGCTCTGGAACGCCGTCGAGGGAGACAACAGCAGGCATGGCTGCGGCTCAGGCTGTCATTGGGGAGACTGTGCGCGTGCGTGTTTGTGTGTGTGTGTGTGTGTGTGTTGTAACTCCCATTGACTTCTCATGGGACATCACATAGAGAAAATAACATTTGGGTTGGCATTGTCATTAAATGACCAGCGGACATGATTCAAAGCATCCCAGATAGAATGTCCCTGGCCACTCTTTGGAACGTGAATGAGCCCTTAGAATACAGAGGAGCTAATGGGGACCTATCGGTCATGGTGGATTCAGTGTGAATCTCAATGAGCGTGTCAGTAAGAGCTCTCCATGACCGACAAGGTGTAACCTAGCTGAGATGAGTTGAGCTATCCACTGCTTGTCATCCACACTGTTCCTTATTCTATAGCATCAGTCAACACATTTCCATCGAGAATTGGTTTGAAAAATGAAGAAGGAAACAGTAACATTGAAATATAACCATAAACAGCTATTTATAAAAAAAAACAGGTTCTTATGCCCTTTCTTGATGCCCACACCTCTCTACAGTGGGTACCTGTGTGCCTCTCCTGAGTCTCTGTTGATCCCTACAGTATGCTAGTCCCTGGATAAACTACCCCCTGGTCAAGGTTTATGATAAACTCTCCAGTAATTACAGGCCTAGTAGTGTACTGGGCCATAGTTGTACTTGATCAAAGGGTGGCTTGAACACGTGGCCCCTGAGCCGTTACTGGTCCAGGGGGTTGGCTCCAGAGGGCACTGCCAATGGATCCGCATGTCCCAGTCCTCTAAAGAAGACTCTGGGTGCTAGAATCTGGAACAAAGCCTTGTAACATACACATTCACATCTTTTTGTTTTTTTGTTGATCATTCTCAGAAGTAGCACAGTCCTGAAACGTTAAACGCGCAGTGCCAGCTCGATTTTTCATGGTTGTGACTTTGTCGAATAAAATATATATGTGCACAAAAAAAAGTAAGAACTCCCTGAAGTTGGAGGCAGACAGTTGCTTTTCAAATCCTAGTTTTGGTCCTTTATTTTAGTCAGCAGTGAAAAGCCATGAATACAGAAAATAATAACGGCTGTTACAATTCTCAACCATGACTTTCTAATGTCCGAGAATCTTTAAACGCATTGGACACAGTACACGGTAATGAAAGTATCAAAAATGAGCTCCATCATAAAGGAATCAAACAGAAACATAAAATGTATTCACCAATTACATAAACATGTGTTTGCTACAGTCCCAATTTACTGTATACATAGGGGGGGGGGTCACATTCCCAATTATTAGAGAATGATAGTAGTAGAAAGTATACAGGACTCAACTGCCTGACATAATGCTTCATAAAGTATGCACAGAGGTACAAGCAATAAATACACACATTAGGTTAAGCCTTACAGCTACGCAAAGCTGATGCGGAAAAAAAGCAGGTTTGCTATTCTTAGCGAGCAATGAGAGAGAGGTAAAAAAAATCAACAAAAAAAATCATGAAATTCAGAAAAGAAACACTGATTCTTCTTTTTTTTCCCCCCGCTTAGAAAAAAAATCTGGTACATTTTATGGGTCCACCAACATTTTTACATTAGTATGCACAGTTATCAAAATACAGACAAAATCATCCCAGAAAATCCAGACAAATCCTAAAATCTAGTGGAGGAGCAGATTGCAGTTCTGGAGATCTTTCTGGTATTATGTGCAAGCAACTATTTTAGACATTTTTATTTTTACAAAACCCATGCAAAATCTACAGGTAATATGCATTCTGTGGTCTTCCTTCCCAAACAGCATAGCCGAAGTGTGCATTCTGATGCATTAGGTCAACATCCCGATCATCTGTATTTCTTACATTATTTGTATTTATTAATGATTGTTTTCCAGTCCAACCAAATGATTTTAGACATGCATTTTAAAACACAATATTCCTTTTAAAGGTATTTTTTTTACATGATCATTCTACAAATGTTTGAGGACAACCTATGACAATTACTAATCTTCTTCCGTGTCTGACATCGGGAATGTAAACTGTCCGTCGAGCCGTGACCGTTTGAGTAAAGTGTAACAACTCTTGTGGCTCTCTAATAACTCGACGTGCAATCTGCCATTTAATTGTTGTGAATTGGTTGTGCAGAGGTAGAACCTTTTTTTTTTTAATAGAAAGCCTTCGTTTTTTTGGGGGTTAAGTGGGAGAATCCTTTTTTTTTGTTGAAAGATGCCGTGCGTGTCCTTATATTTGGTGTGATAAGATCATTATGAACGTCGTCTTCAAGTCATTTTCTTGCTGACTCCGTCAAAGTACATATGGGAGAAGCTTTGTTCCTGGGCCCAGAACTGGCATGAGTGTGTGTGTGTGTGTGCAACGTGTGTTTGGTTATCTATGTAGTAGTGCGCTAAGCTCTAGCAGCCAACACTTAAAAACAACATATGCAGAGTATGTTTCCAGACACACGCTGACAGTTAAAATACAACTCGCATCTGTTTTTCTGCATCTGAAAGCTACCAAGACAAGGACCAGGAAAGCTGGCAGACCGAAAACACAGGACTGTGTGTGCGTGTGAGCCTTTGAAAGCGTTTTGTGTGTGTCATTTCTGGAGTATAACATAAGTATCCCATAACCAGAGGCAGAATTTTGTGTAACTTTGGTTTGACTGAAAACAGAAATGACCATTAAAGCAACAGCATCCACTTTTCTAGATGTCATTTAGCTGAGAGAAATGAAATATATATTTTTTTTAGACAATCACTAAGTTCTATTCTTGCCACTAGAATCTCAAATGTGATATACAAGTTGCCTACCCTATACAGAATTCAGTGCAGTTAAAGATAGCTTCTCCTACGCTACCACTGACTGTATCTATGTAGTTAAGAAGCTATGAATTAAGTAATGAAGTATTTAAACCATAGAATAAAGCAAATATCACCTAGAAAATGTTTCTTTTCACCTTTGATATCCCTCTTCGACAATGGCTGTATTATTTGCTTTTACGTGATGACCAAGCCACACCATTTCATATCAACTTTGAAACTATGACTTATTTGGCTTTACTAGATATTTTAAATGTTTGGTTTCTATGTTTTCAGTTTCGGTTTTAAACGCGGCTCAAAACAAACCGCACGGAAATAAGACATGACATAGTTGACAGTCCCACTGAACATGACATATTCACTCGATTCGAACTATGACCTGATGGGTGACGGAAAATCTAAACCAAAAACAAAGAAATCCACCCCAAAAAATCTTCACAACAACACAATTTTCTGCACTTCCATTGAAGACACAAATGTTTGTTTTGGTCATGATCCACGTTTGCAGTACAGCTGCTTATCTACCAGTCCCTATCACATAGCTTGTAGTTACATATCACATCTCCTCTCCTCTCTCTGGTCCCGGTAGATACTGCTCTCTCGCCCTAAAACCCAAGTGGACACTACGAGTTATCAAATTACACATCAAAATCTTTTATTTTTTGTTCTTGAATCATCTTTGTACAGGGCTAAATTAAACGATCCCAGAGGTTATTTAGAAGGTAGTTTGTGGAAAGCGTCTCTTTGTACTAGTTAAAGTCACAGAAGGCTGACCAAAGAGTCTGGTGGCTTCTGTCTAAGCTATTGGCCATTGATAGTGTTGGCTTTGGTTTCTAGCTGTTGCCTGTGACTGTTTGCAGGTAGACAAAGCTTTAGAACAAGGAGGTAAAAGAGAACAGCAGAAGAATATGCAGAAATGCATTTTTTCCCCCGTATTGGTTGGTGCTTACACAAACAGTTACGTTTTTCAAACTTAATATCAAGTGAATTACTTTTCATCACAAACAGATACAGACTGGAAGCCTACTTTTTTGACAGCTGCAACAGTCTTGATACCGTGCTTCTGTTACTGTTGGGAAATAGGAAATGGCATTTACAGTTGGTGGTGCCAGAAATCAAAATACAAAAAGTAGAACGCTAAAAGAAAAGAAAATATTTTTTTTAGTTGTTTTTTTAGCAACATACAGGCAGTGACACTAATTTCTGATACTACTCCTGTGCAAATGATGGACAGAGCAACAACGTTTGAATTGAACCAGCAATTGTTTCTAACATCAACAACTACTGTGAGGGCTTTTGATATTCACAAAATTCAACATATTTTTTTGGCAGTATATAAGAGGCCGTTAGCTTTCTACAGAACGGGTTTCTAGACTCGTGTTTTTGTCGTTTTCCGTCCATGAGCCTCTGTGTTTGTCGGTGTGTATGTAGTGGCCAAGCCATCTTAATGAAACAGGTCTGAAAGTCGTTTTAAAAACCAGACATCTCATGCCTGTCATGTTCAGTCAGGGATCCCAAAGGGCTGCAACAAAGAGTTCCTTCGGGCCTCGTCTTCCGGATGCATGCTCAATAAATACTCCAGTCCGCGGGTCGGGAAGGAGGAGAGTCAGCTGTGGTCTCATCTGTTTGGTTCTGGGTGAGGAGTGGTTCTGGTTCTAGCAGGTTCTAGGAGGGCAGCCTGTGAGGAAACAGGTAGGAGGACAGTGTGACGGAGGTGGAGGGAGGGGCCTCTAGTAGTGGGAGGGACTCCTGTAGTCACTCCAGGTCATCTGATAGGTTGCCCTCCTCCAGCTCCCGGTCGTCGTCCAGCTCTGGGCTGTGGTTGGCTGTCGTCACCAGCGACATCGGACAGTCATTGTCGTCCATGTTCAACGGCTCCTCCTTGACGTGGATCGCTGACCTGGAAAGGAATGGATGAAATATGTTGTTAATTATTTTATTACATAAAGACAAACGATAGAGTAGGACATTGTTACAGGTCCACCAGTGTGCCTTAGTCCCATAGTCCACCCAGGTAGAAGCTACTGTCGTACAGTCGTGAATGTGTGAACTCCCATACAATTAAACACAAAAACTACGATTGAAGTGAGAAGTTAGGCTGGTTCAAATTCAAATGAGTGCCACAAGCCCTGATTTCACCCATGCACTACCAAGGTGTTGGAGTACACAGCTTTGAACTAAACCTGTGTCTCTGTCTGTCTGGTGGTTGGTCAGTGAGGTGCAGACGGGGGTCTACAGTGGTGGTGAAGTCAGAGAGATCCTCTTATGAATATCTGAGTTGTTCGCGTATAAGGCTCTAGGGAATCAACCCTTCACCCTGGGTCACATATTTTATCACGCTGCTATTTGTTAAAGGTAATTAGAAAGATTGTGAGGGAGAAGCCCCTCAGCACAATTAACAGGGGATGGAACCAGAAAAAACAACAACTAAGAAATCACTCAAATAGCCTCCCTCTTCTACAGAATGTATACTAGACATTCCATATTAATAAACATAAAGTATATTCATCTTTTTCAGAGAAAACATTAATAACATTTGATGACAATAACGGACATCAGCCTGAATAACGTTGCTAAACAGCATGTAACAACAACCATAGTATTTGTGAAAGGATAGTTCAACATCAAACATCACTTCCAGTCTTAAGCAATTGCATCAACATTTTTATGACCAAAACGGCTTATACTCAGACATGGTTGACCATCAAGAGTTCACCGATGGCACCTGGTTGACTTAAAATATATCTAAAAAAAACACAAAAAAACCCACACTGCATACTAAATAATGGAGAATTTCTCATTCCCTCTAGTCCCCCGGAGCAAGGGGAGTCAAGTTTACTTTAACTTGTGCGTCGTTAATATGCAGAGGGGCGTGCGTGTCGCTCCTCCAGAGGGAAAAACCTGCAGCTAGTCTCCGCCATTAATCAGCTTCACCTCGGCAGTTCAGTCGGACATACATGATACATGTTTTCAACTCTAAATGAATGAACATCTTTAGCCACTGTCAATAAGCGCAGTGTGAAAACACTGAAACACCGGTCTGAGTGGGGACATTCCCCCCCTACGGAACAACAGAGTGTGGGCGGATGTGCGGGGCTACTAACAAGAACAATAATGCTGTCACACACAAACAAGGCTTAACATGATCCGGGGCCCTACTCAGGGAAAGGGTTTGTGGTTGCGATGATAAATCTGACAAAACTTAATTATTTTTGACACGTCGGATGCATCAGGGAATCCCTGTGGACTAAGAGGGAGGGAGAGAGAGAGAGAGAGAGAGAGAGAGAGAGAGAGAGAGAGAGAGAGAGAGAGAGAGAGAGAGAGAGAGAGAGAGAGAGAGAGAGAGAGAGAGAGAGAGAGAGAGAGAGAGAGAGAGAGAGAGAGAGAGAGAGAGAGAGAGAGAGAGAGAGAGAGAGAGAGAGAGAGAGAGAGAGAGAGAGAGAGAGAGAGAGAGAGAGAGCAAGAAAAATCCTTATCAAGTACTCTCTGTATTAGAACATGTCTGGCAGCCATCTCCTGGGTTGCCTTCATCAATGGCAGGAGGAATTTGAAAATAATTTTAAAAGGTACAGATTACTTTAATATTTATAGCAAAATAAATTCATATTCAGATGTGGTAGCTAGAAGGAGAAGCTTTGCCTTTTTATGATGCTAGGCGGCGTGATGAATATTTCTGTTCCCTTCTCAACCCACACACTCAAGAGGAGAAACCAGAATAAACAGAACTCTCCCCTCCAGAAGAGAGGGATGAAACGATTATCTGGGATTCATTTATATACACTCATTCTAGTTATCTGGTAACACATTTATTGAATTGAATTTGTTGTCGTAAATAAATACAATGCACAATATTCATAGTCAGAGCTACCATTCTAATCAACAGACATATGTTTTGATATTATTATTATTATTATTATTATTATTATTATTTTTTTTAAATCTCTCCCAATAAATGTTTTTATAAAAAAAAAATATACAGTGCCATCAGAAAGTATTCACACCCCTTGACTTTCCCACATTTTCTTGTGTTACAGCCTGAATTTAAAATGTATTAAATTGGGGCCTCCCGGGTGGCGCAGTGGTCTAGGGCACTGCATCGCAGTGCTAGCTGTCCCACCAGAGACTCTGGGTTTGCACCCAGGCTCTGTCGCAGTCGGCCGCAACCGGGAGGCCCGTGGGCCCTAGCGTCGTCCAGGTTAGGGAGGGTTTGGCCGGTAGGCATGTCCTTGTCTCATCGCGCACCAGCAACTCCTGTGGCGGGCCGGGCGCAGTGCACGCTAACCAAGGTGCACGGTGTTTCCTTCAACACATTGGTGCGGCTGTCTTCCGGGTTGGATGCGTGCTGTGTTAAGAAGCAGTGCGGCTTGGCTTGGCAGTGCAGCATGGCTTTCGACCGTCGTCTCTCCCGAGCCCGTATGGGAGTTGTAGCGATGAGATAATTACTAACAATTGGATACCACGAAATTGGGGAGAAAAAGGGGGTAAAATAAAAAATAAAAAAAATTAAAAAATGTATTAAATTGAAATGCTGTGTCACTGGCCTACACACAACACACCATAATTTCAACGTGGAATAATGTTTTTAGAAATTACAAATGAATTAAACATGAAAAGCTGAAATGTCTTCAGTCAAGAAGTATTCAATCCCATTCTTATGGTAAGCCTAAATAAGTTCAGGAGTAAAAATGTGTTTAACAAGTCACACAGTAAGTTGCATGGACTAACACTGTGTGCAATAATAGTGTTTAACAAGATTTTTGAATGACTAGTTCATCTTTGCACCCCACACATACAATTATCTGTAAGGTCCCTCAGTCCAGCAGTGAATTTCAAACACAGATTCAACCACAAAGACCAGGGAGGTTTTCCAATGCATCACAAAGAAGGACACCTAAAAAAAACAAACAGTCATTGAATATCCCTTTGAGCATGGTGAAGTTATAAATCACACGTTGGATGGTGTAACAATGAACCCAGTCACTACAAAGATACAGGCGTCCTTCCTAACTTAGTTGTCGGAGGAAGGAAACCACTCAGGGATTTCGCCAATGGTGACCGTAAAACAGTTACATAGTTTAATGTCCGTGACATGAGAAAACTGAGGATGGATCAACAACATTGTAGTCACTCCACAATACTAACCTAAATGACAGAGTGAAAAGAAGGAAGCCTGAACAGAATAACAATATTCCTAAACATGCATCCTGTTTGCAATAAGACATTAAAGTAAAACTGAAAAAAATGTGGCAAAGAAATAAACTTTATGTCCTGAATACAAAGAATTCTGTTTGAGGAAAATCCAACACAACACATCACTGAGAACCACTCTTCATGTACAAGCACGGTGGTGGCTGCATCATGTTATGGATATGCTTGTCATCGGCAAGAACTAGGGAGTTTTTTAGGATAAAAAGAAACGACAGGGAACATTTTCTTCCACTTTGACATTACAGAGTATTCTGTGTAGATCGTTGACAAAAAACTGACAATGAAATTCATTTTAATCCCACCTGGTAACAGAACAAAATGTGGAAAAAGTCAGGGGGGTGTAAATACTGCCTAAGTATTCAAATCCTTGGTGACCTCCCTCCAGTTTTCTAATAAATAATTTTGTATTTAACATGTTACAACAAACATGCTACATTGACGATATTAATACCAATTGGAGATGCACGAGGCAGGACCAGACGGTGGTCAGTAGCACAGCCATTAGACACCCACAGCACAACCCTTGCACCTCATCGTCACAGGCATAGCTCACAGCTTTCACTTGCATCCATTATAAACCACTAGCATGCTTGTGTGGTTGGAGAATGAATAAAAGAAAGGAGAAAAATGATTAGTCCTCGTTGTGGCTTTACACTGTATTAGAGAGCCATTGGGTGAGTCATTCAGTCGTTAATGGCTAACTGGCTTTATGAAGTCTGGACTAAATGCCTAGGCTCTGTGTCTGATAAATACCAGCTATGTGTGTGCGCGTGACGTTCATGTGTGTGTTGTGTGTGTCTGTGGTTCATAAGTGCATCTTGGACAGAGACTCATCACCATCACTGGCAGATTATGATCCCTGGTAATCCCGCTCTGCATGAGGCACGGCAGGGACGCAAATAACATCATTAGCTATGTGTCGTAAGTTAACGAGGGGCGGGGGCACAATCAGAGGGCAGAGTGACACACATGATAGCATCTGAACATGGGTTATTTGTGGTTATCAAGGAGTGTGGAGTGTTACAAAGTACATACAACAACTTAATGGCCTTAGATAATAACGCAACATAAAAAACACATCTCTTTTATTCAAAGTGAAACTGTTTTTACTTTAGCAGCACCCTAATGTACTGTGTTTCTAGCTAGCACATCTAGTTCCTGTCTTCTTTAGTCTTTTCCTCTAAAGCATACCCTGGAGGGCACACACACACATAAATGGTAACATGCCTGGAGCTATCTGAGTCGCTGTTTGGCTGATAGCATTAACCTCCAGAAGTGTGTGTGGGGGGAGGTTTGTCTAATTGTTCGATTCACTTGATTTGTGAAGTTTCCCCGCTCTCTCCTGAGGACCGGCTGGTACGCCATGTACTCTTTAGTTAGTGTTACTCTCCCTTCATTATCAAGTGCAGGCCAGAGAGCCCACTCATAAAAACACATTTCGTCCATTTTGAGGATGTTGCGGCCGTGTAAAGGTGGAGAGCGGTTGTGGCGGCAGCCTCACACTGAGGCGAAGTCGTCTGAGAGAGAGTCTCCTGTTCTGTCCGTTATTAAAAGTTCAACAACCTGGGGGAGTGGATACACAGGGATCCTGTCCCCCTTACTCTGGCCCATTTCCAAAAGGAATAAACACATCCAAACAAATGAATGTGTGGGTTAGGCCAGTTCCCAGTTCCCCCCAGTTCCTCTCAGAACAGCCAGTCAGTCCCCTTCTTAGATACAGAATTGGCTTAATTCCCAGTGCTACTCCAGAGATGGCTAGCAAGTTAGCTACTGTGGCTGGGCTTGCATCATTGATTTCAAATGGGGGGGGGGGGGTAAGGAAGTGTGTGGGGGATGGAGGAAGTATTGGCTACACATACAGCGCCCCTGTTGCTCCATTTTCTATCTTTGGCGGGGTAAACATGGACTACAGTGACACGTGTGACATCACTGGTTAGAGGGAGAGCACATTTGTAACATACACATTCTTGAAATCCACACGACATCCATTTTTAACGGCCCTCTCTCTGGGCTCCATTAAAAAAGATGGAGAAGGCAACGATTTTAAAGTAATTAATGACACAGTTAGCTGCTAAATATTAATATGGACGGTCTTGAATAAAATATGACTTCTAAACCCCTACAATACAGACATTGAAGTAATTCAAACCAAATTTGTAATTATCATCTTTTTATAGGTTATAACTGAAAGCCATGTGTGTAAACCTCACCTCAGGTGTGGCATAATGTGTCATTGAAATGAAGATGTCTTTGAAAAAAATATGGCCAAAATATGCTGGTGATTTAGTACTAAAATCAAATTGGCCCCCAAAAACCTCCCACTATGTTATAATCTAGTAAAGACTTTTAACAAGCTACGATGCTAACAAAAGACAGCTATAGGGAGAGTGGGGATCCACTGTTGCTACTGTATCATCTGGTACATGGAACAGAGGGGGAGGTCTGTCACCAACTATCTGTGTTACAGTGAACACACTGAGGTAGGTGTGTGTGTGTGTGTGTGTGTGTGTGTGTGTGCGTGAATCGCCACCAACGAGAAGCCACTGAGTGCTACTTACATGTGTGCCTGTGGGGAGTATCCTCCGGGGCTGCTGTGGCCGTTGGTGTCCAGGTGATCCAGCGATCCGTTCAAGTCGGACTGGAGCAGGCTGGGGGGGCTGCTACCCATCATTCCTGGGGGGCTGCCACCCATCAACCCATGGGGGCTCCCGCCCATGAATCCATGTGGGCTACCACCCATCAATCCATGGGGGCTACCGCCCAGCATACCAGGGGGGCTCCCGCCCATTAGACCATGAGGACTGCCTCCCATTAAACCAGACGAACTGCTGTTCATCAGACCAGGGTTCCCCAGCAGAGGCAGGGAGGTCTCAGCCAGCGCCGCCTGGGAGGGAGGGAGAAAGGGAGAGGGGGAGAGGAAGGGGTAGAGAAGAGGGAGGAAGAGGGTGGGAGAGAGAAGGGGGGGATGTTGATGGAGAGAGGGGAGGGAGTGAGAGATGGAGAGAGCGAAGGGAGAGAAAGGAAGAGAGAGCGAGAGAGAGAGAGAGAGAGAGAGAGAGAGAGAGAGAGAGAGAGAGAGAGAGAGAGATATTCGTATTTATATTACAGGCCACCATGAAGATAAACCTCACACTTAAAAGAAAATTCCATCCAAAAACTATGGTATTGGTTTTTGTTTCAATAGTCCATTGTTGATATTGTCCCAAAATGTTTTGCATGTCAGCAATCAACGTTCAAGATATATAACTTTTAATATACAGATAATACTAGTGAAGACTTGAGACAAGCTATTATGCTAACAACTGGATGCTTATTAGAGGATTTATATTACTAATGATTGGATAGTTTTCACTGATGGTTTATTCGACTCAATATAACTCCACACAATGAAAGATTTTTAACGTCGCTGATATCCCCATCTTTCGATGACTATTAAACAGACCAAAAAAATGATATAGAACTCCTGACACTTTTGCCTCCTGCGCATTAAAGTTATATTTGCGATTAAAATGTAAAGTTTTTGCCATGAGCACCTTGCTGGCTGGCCAACAGCATTGAAGCCAAATCATTTATGACAGCTTGGATAAATATGAATGCAAATGCTATCAATCTGAGCCTGTAGTCAAGCTGAGAGAGAAAGAACTGGTTCTGCTCTAGCCACAGGGTCGCCTCCATTCTCACTGATATCAACCAGACAGATGGAGCGAGATGGAGGGCGGGAGAGAGAGGAGAGCGAGAGAGGCAGGGAGAGAGAGGAGAGCGAGAGAGGGAGGAAAGAGAGACCCTCCACTCAACTTAAGCCACTTTCGTTCAGCCTCTCCCTTGCTGACTAATGAACATACAATACAGTAGGCCGAGGTTTTAAGAACTACTTCCATTTAACCACACAGAAACCACACACATAGACAGCTGTAGGCTATAGTACCCACAATACAATGGAGGGGAATCAGTCACATTTTGTCTAGCGTACAGGATCTGACAGAGCAACCACAGGTTAATGCTAGGTATTTACCTGTAAGCTGGCGTTTAAAGCAGCTCCATAGCCCAGGCTGGAGGGAAGGTTCTTCACAAGCGTCGGGCTTCTACACCAGGAAACACAAATACACAAAACATTTTGAAATAAACGTTCTTACAAAATGGCATATTGCAACATATTGTTTTTTTTTTACATCTAATTCTAATATCATTGTATATTAAACAGTGAAACAGTCAAGTGGTGTAACATTTAAAATACGTATTTCTCCTCATAGCTGTGACATTAAATCATCTTAGAATGATCGGCAGCCTTTGAACATACACCATATACTGTATTACAGGGCTATTTAAAAATGCCTGATTATTAGTGGTAATACGGTACAGGCCCTAGGACTAGGTGGGGAGTTAGAGTGACAGCTCTGCTCTAACGTACCCTGTTATCGTCTGAGACCTGTATTACAGGGCTATTTAAAAATGCCTGATTATTAGTGGCAATACGGTACAGGCCCTAGGACTAGGTGGGGAGTTAGAGTGACAGCTCTGCTCTAACGTACCCTGTTATCTTCTGAGACCTGTATTACAGGGCTATTTAAAAATGTCTGATTATTAGTGGTAATACGGTACAGGCCCTAGGACTAGGTGGGGAGTTAGAGTGACAGATCTGCTCTAACGTACCCTGTTATCTTCTGAGACCTGTATTACAGGGCTATTTAAAAATGTCTGATTATTAGTGGTAATACGGTACAGGCCCTAGGACTAGGTGGGGAGTTAGAGTGACAGCTCTGCTCTAACGTACCCTGTTATCTTCTGAGACCTGTATTACAGGGCTGATTATTAGTGGCAATACGGTACAGGCCCTAGGACTAGGTGGGGAGTTAGAGTGACAGCTCTGCTCTAACGTACCCTGTTATCTTCTGAGACCTGCGTTTCTGGTACTCCATCTCATCCACCGTCCACACGGCCCCCTTCACGTTCTCCACGCGCACAAAGCACTTGTGCAGACTGAGGTTGTGGCGAACGGCGTTCTACAGATGAAAAAAAAAAAACAGAGAAAGGTCACGGAAAGAGTCATTTTAATGTTTTATTTGTATTATCCACCTAAGAAAGGGAGCAAAAAAAATGAAGCGAAATTGATTTTTTTTGTTGAAATTCTTAACGTTCACGCACCATTGATTTAATTAGTAAAAGTGAGCGAGTACGAATGCACTTACAAGTCACACACAGTACATATCAATCAGAGTAAGTAGGCTGAGAGGAGGTAATCAGCATAGCGAATGGCTTTTGGTGACAGAAGTGGTAATGCTGTGGTGATGATGGTGATGTCAGTAGCAAGCAGCCGCCCTCAACCCTCTGCTCTAGTCTTCATGGCAGTATCTTTAGAAGATGACAGTAGCAGAGATTTGAGGCACTTCCCATCCCCGTGGCTAACCGCTAACCCCGGTGACAATATGAGGTGTGGGGGATAAGAGGAGGAGGAGGAGGAGGGTTGGTATGAGAGGGTATGACTCGTGTGTGTGTGTGTGTGAGGTGGTTTTGTGATAGGCTGACAAGGACGTGTACTATATCGAAATAGTCTGTGCACGCTGTCAAGATAGGAGTCAAATGAATGATCAGATCTTGACACCTTTTTGTTCTAACATTGTCACAAACCCTCAAAGCAAAAACGTTGCTATCGAAACGACCTGAGATATCCGTGCATTAATGCATGTACAGGCAAACACTAAATACATACAAAAAAGAAAATCAACAAAAGAAATACAATATTCTTCCCGGACCTTCCAGATAAATCCAAATTCAAACATGCATCAAAAAGCCTACAAATAATAACCTTTGCTTTAATATCGCCCGCTTTCACATGCATTCTTTCTCCAACGAGGTATACAGTTTGTTCCCTTTAAGAAACGAGATTCTCGAAAAAAACATAAGCAGATCTTCGCATCTGACCTGAAAATCCCAGGATTTGATTGATCTTAATGCCCATGGCTCTGAATATGATCAGTTTAATATTAATGAGATAATGAGCAGTTTTATTATGCATGCTATACAGTTAGAACTAATAAGCTGCTGGGGAGCGAGGAGCTGAGCAGAGAGGAGGCAGGATCCTCCAGTCTCAGAGCTCATGAGACCAAGCTCAGAAATTAAATCGCTTTTTTTTTTTTCTCAGTAAATCATATGACACGCCCATCACAGATCATCCCTCTAACGCCTTACAAAGGAAATGTGGGAGCTCAAAATGTAAATGTATCACCTAGGTTATTGTGAAAGAGAGAGGGACTGAGATATTTCTAATGCCCATTTTGCACACTTCTCTATATCACGACTGGGCCTTCCAAAAAAAGTGTAATGTGTGTGTGTGTCAGAGAGAGAGAGAGAGAGAGAGAGAGAGAGAGAGAGAGAGAGAGAGAGAGAGAGAGAGAGAGAGTGTGTAATGTGTGTGTGTGTCAGAGAGAGAGAGAGAGAGAGAGAGAGAGAGTGTGTAATGTGTGTGTGTGTCAGAGAGAGAGAGAGAGAGAGAGAGAGAGAGAGAGTGTAATGTGTGTGTGTGTAAGAGAGAGAGAGAGTGTGTAATGTGTGTGTGTGTCAGAGAGAGAGAGAGAGAGAGAGTGTGTTTAATGTGTGTGTGTGTGAGAGAGAGAGAGAGAGAGAGAGAGTGTGTAATGTGTGTGTGTGTAAGAGAGAGAGAGAGAGAGTGTGTAATGTGTGTGTGTGTCAGAGAGAGAGAGAGAGTGTGTAATGTGTGTGAGAGTGAGAGAGAGAGAGAGAGAGAGAGAGTGTGTAATGTGTGTGTGTCTAAGAGAGAGAGAGAGAGAGAGAGAGAGAGAGAGAGAGAGTGAGTGTGTAATGTGTGTGTGTGTCAGAGAGAGAGAGTGTGTAATGTGTGTGTCAGAGAGAGAGTGTGTAATGTGTGTGTGTGTGCATGTGTGTGCATGTGTGTCAGAAAGAGAGAGAGTGTGTAATGTGTGTGTGTGTGTGTGCATGTGTGTCAGAGAGAGAGAGAGTGTGTGCAAGGTGTGTGCTGGTTAATGACCAGTCAGTGATAAAACAGTTGACTAAACAAGTCAAAAAGACACACACAGGGTGCAGCACACCCTTGTGGATCAGTAATCACACGCCGACATCATTTGCATCCCAAATCCAAATGAATTCACTTTGCTAAACCTAGTGCTCTGATATGCTTTGCATGCTGATGAGAGGTGGATATATCCTGATCCCCCCCACCCTCTCCTTGTCCTGAGTATCCACAATGGCCACTGGCTCTTACTGGCAAACTAATTATGCTGAAGGTGGTTGAGAATAAAACCCTGATACATGTAGTGTTGGGTTAGAGGGAGGGAATATACTTATCAGCAACACGCACACACTTCCCCCAAAACAGACGCATCAAGAAGACCATTTTAACTGTGCTGGAGAGGCAGGCAAGGAAAGTTGTTTAGGACAGAGATACAAATGAGTCCTTTTGTCCTGGTAAATAAAGTGCATTCTCTCCTTGACAGGCTAATTCTCAATTTGGGTCTCATTTAGTTTCGGCTGAACGACCATAACCCCTCAGTCGGACACGCGGCCGCCAGCCCGCCACTATGAGCTATGGTGTGTGTATAGGAGCACACGGGCCAGACACTAAACACAAAACCCCCTGCCACAGCCCCAGCCTCCCTAGGCAAACAACCATCTTTCAGACTAATTAACCAATGATATGCAAGAGAGGCTGGGTGGGTGTGGGAGGAGGGATGGAGAGAGAGAGAGGAAGAGAGAGAGAGAGAGAGAGAGAGAGCGAGAGAGAGAGAGAGAGAGAGAGAGAGAGAGAGAGAGAGAGAGAGAGAGAGAGAGAAAGAGGCAGGAGGAGATGTAATACAGTGCATGGTAACAAAAGGTGCGGATGATTGAGTGGCTGTATTGTAATTAGCGTGCCAGGCCCCACTCCTCATCCACAGCCTCGCCTATTAATTGCGCCAAATTAGAAAACGATATCAGAGGCAGAATTATTCTTTCACTTGTCATCGGAGAGAAAGAGGTTAGGAAAAATTCACTCTATTCAAGAGGTCAGGTTAAAGAGAGGGGAGTGGGATACTAATCTGTTGGTGTCAAGTAAATAAATGTTCCTCCAAGCTTTTCTTACTGCAGGCATGGCACAAAGAGGTGCCTCTAGATGAGGAAGTAGTGTTCTCTAAGGCTGTAAGAGTAGGTTTAGGGTAGGTACCTTCCAAGTAGCTGCGTTGCGTCTGAAGTAAGCGAACGTGCGCGTGAACCAGCTGTAGATTTCATTAAGAGTTAACTGCATGTCGCCCGACTCCATGATACCCTGAAATGAGACGACATCAAATAATGGTTTACTAACTAGGCGGCATGACACACACTCTCAGAGCTGCCTGCGATTCAAGCAGCAATTAATTTACATCTAATCAGGCAAAGTTTTAAAAAAAATAAAACATTCTCCCACTCACCTGCCTTATGAGGGTTGCATAAGTAAATGGCGGTCTGACATCGGCATTCTTATAAAACTCATAGTTTGGGGCAATCTCTGGAAAAATAAATACTGTGTCACCACCTGAAATAATTGGTAAATTTTATTCCTCATGGTATCGGAATTGGTTTAGGGTTTCATCAAATTAAAAGAGGGAGAGAGAAAGAGAAGAGGGAGGAGAGGGCAGCACACATCAAATCAGCATTTTCCATGTTCCAAAATAGATTTTCCATTAATCTCTCTCATGAGAAATCTTAAACACTAATACATCCACATCAAATTAGATCAATGTAGATATTTTGTATGAACTTGAATAATTATGCAGATTTTATGCTAAATACCACAGAGTAAATATAAACATCCAAGACGGGACTTTTAAAATGCAAAGAGCTTTAATACATAGAACATCTTAACGTTCAAACTGAATTGACATTCACGTTGTTTTTACGCTCAGAAAACGTTATGGTCTATTGACATATAGATTGATTATACAGAGGCCTTCCCTATGTAAATATAACATTCCATATTGGAATAAACACTGTGCGGCTATAAAACAACAACTATTAGTGACAATGCGTTGACAGGAGTCCAACACAGTATTCAACTCAATTCAATGAACCCAACTTCATTAATGATCATAACAGTAGGTGACTGGGCTTAGTGTAGAGGGTCTTACCTGAAGACAGTTGCATGGAGTATTTGTCGGAGTGACGTCTGCGCATGGCGCCCATGCTGGGGACGTTGGCGGCGCTGAGCAGGGAGGGCACCTGGGGCACCTGGGACATGGGCGTCACGGGGGCGCTGGGCGTGGTGGGGGTCTGAGGTACGTTCGGAGGGGACACCGATGGCAGGTTCTTCGACATGGTGACGCTCGATACCAAGTTCAGCTGATTAAGGAGGACAGGAGTGAGGTGACCGAGGGAGTGAGGAAAGGAAGGAGAGGGGGGGGAAGGAGGGTGACACAGGGTAGAGTGAAAAAGGGAGAGGAAGAGAGAACATGGGAAAGAGAGCGGGGGAGAGAAAGACAGAGAGAATTAGGATTGGGGGCGAGAATAAGGAAGTAGAGGCAGGAGAGCGGGAGGGAGAAAGAAAGACGGTTTTACATTAGAAGGGGCTCTCTGACAAATGAGAGTGGATTCTCTCTACAGCTGTGGTTCCACTAATAAGCTGTGTTAGGGGAAGCAACCAATCTCCACTAATTAAAGGATAAAATTGTATCATAAGAATTCTAATTAGAGCACGCTGTTAAAGATGATCTAATGATCAGCCATCCGTGTTATCCCAACCACCATCTCTAGCCCACATAGAGACAACTTTCCGTGTCGTGTGTACTAAACTGTGGTAGGGAGAGAGCCAGAGACAGCCACCACCACCACCTGGCTACAGATGGCTACAGCTGGCTACAGATGGCCAGGCCACAGCACAGGCAACCCTGACCATTCCTGGATACAAAACAAAAGCGATACGTCTACTTTCCTCTTTGAAACTCTTTGAAAGTAGACTGGACTACAGCAACTGTCACTGTAGAACACAGCACAGACAGTAAACTAGCATGATAATTGAAAAGGAAAATGTATATTGTGATTTTTTTCCCAACGACAGCTTCCAAAACAGTGTATTTGATGTGTATAATACAGGAATCTCCATATAATTCACAACAGCTCAGGTCAGGTCAAGGCACCAAACCAACCAGGTCTTTGAAGTCTGATCCTCCTTAATCCCCAATTCATTCAAAGCATCAGAAACACACACACACACACACACACACACACACACACACACACACACACACACACACACACACACACACACACACACACACACACACACACACACACACACACACACACACACACACACACACACACACACAGATACACTGTGAACAGTCATTACGTGTTACATGTTCAACACAGAGACCCACAAAGGGTTTGGACACGCTGTCAAACACAGCAAAAATGCACTCCATAATAAATCCTATCAGTGCGCGCGTGTGTGTGTAATAGCATGTATATTATAGTGTTAAGATTCCGTCTTCTTTTTTCCCCCTCCTCTCCCCCCCACCAGGTACGGCAACAAGCGTAACATGTTTGCAGGCATACAATCCTAGTATTTGCAAAATGGAATTTATTAAAGCCCTAACTGAGTGGGAGAGCGAATGAGAGGCAGGGATGAGCACTTTGCCACCTCTCTGCTCATCTGAATATATATATTCAAGGTTGGGTCTGGGGGAGAGAGAGAGAGAAAAAAAACTCATTATTCTGGGCCTTGCAGCCTTGGTAACTTTTCATCCATCCATGGCATGGCCAAAAGGTAACATTTAATGAAGTGCCATTCAGAGAGTAAATGGGGTCATATAATAGACAGTGCGCCCAGCGCGAGGAACACCTTGTGTTGGGCTACTGATAGCTGTTAAGGGTTGCAGTGATGAACCAACAGGACTCATTTCAGCAGCCGGCAATAAATTCACACTATTAATATTTATCAAATATGTGGGCTGTTTCAACCCCAGCCATGTTCGGGGTGTAAACCCATGCTATGATATCTATTACCCATCTCCTTCTGCGGTGGATGCACCCCCCCCCCCCCCCCCCCGCATATAACATGTGTTATCCACATGTAGTCATTTTCATATGCCAAAATCTACAGTATAACTACGCTCCGCTCGAGTTCTACAAACTGGAGCTGGAGAGAGTTTGCTCATTTAAGGATCTCTGTACGAATTACGCATCATCAAATGCAATTAGCAGTTATTTCATGTGCGGTTTATGTAATGCAATACTTCATTAACATGATTCATTCATATGCAGTCTTGGATTACAGTCCTGAACATTCTTTATTAGACTAGATGGAACCAGGCTGCTGGGGTTTTGAAGATAAAAAAAAAAGGTGATTGAATAATAAATTGGAGGAAAGCAGATGATTCCTGACGGGTTTGCAGGATAATTATTCTATCTTGTGATTCTACTGTATTCAATGGAGCATTGTTCCATTGAAATGAGGCACTTACTAAGCAGCAGCAACATACTAACAATGTTTCTGCTTTCTAATTTTTTTTAAACTGCTTTAAAATTGAGGCAAATAATACTAACAAAAATGATGCATTGTTTTTGCACATGTAATATACATTTCTTTGTGTATCATTTAAATACATTTGTATCGTGAGTGTATCCATATTCAATGCAAATATATACTAAAGTGAAATAGTGTCAAATAGATTTTTGCCAATTTTAGCCCATATTTGTAGGATTCTGTATCCATTTTAGGCCTATCTTATTGCATACTTATTCCTGGGCTATTTCATTGCTCATCATCTTTACCAGTACAGCTATCATTTGAGGTGTTTGTTGTCCAAATGAAACGTATTTTCATTTCTCTCACTCTACTCTAAGTGCTGCTTTGGACTGTGGC